>NC_058084.1:95331181-95631181 GCF_014858855.1 Bufo gargarizans
TAATCTTAGCTCTGTGTAGCAACAAGGACCTTTGGTGACGTAAAAGTCATCACATGATCCATCACATGATCTTTTACCATGGTGATGGATCATGTAATGACCGGAGTGACGTCACCACAGGTCCTTGTTGCTACACAAAGCTAAGATGAAGACAGAAGGAGATGCCAGCTACGCGAGCAAGTGGACTAAGGTGAGTTAAATATTTTTTTTATATTTTTTTAACCCCTCCAGCGCTATCTTACTATGCATTCTGTATTCAGAATGCTATTATTTTCCCTTATAACCATGTTATAAGGGAAAATAATACAATCTACAGAACACCGATCCCAGACCCGAACTTCTGTGAAGAAGTTCGGGTTTGAGTACCAAACATGCACGATTTTTCTCCCGCGAGTGCAAAACGCATGACAATGTTTTGCACTCGCGCGGAAAAAATGCGGGTGTTCCCGCAACGAACCCACACATGTTTCCGCAACGGTGACAGGCGTTTTTTGGCCATATACTACATCAGGGGCAAGCTGCGCCCGTCACCAAGTGCATTTAACCCTCAGTAGTGTGGTTGGTCAAGCTGTCACACCAAGTGCATTTAACCAGCATTAGTCTGTTCATTTTTTGGCCATATACTACATCAGGGGCAAGCTGCACCCGTCACCAAGTGCATTTAACCCTCAGTAGTGTGGTTGGTCAAGCTGTCACACCAAGTGCATTTAACCAGCAATAGTCTGTTCATTTTTTGGCCATATACTACATCAGGGGCAAGCTGCGCCCGTCACCAAGTGCATTTAACCCTCAGTAGTGTGGTTGGTCAAGCGGTCACACCAAGTGCATTTAACCAGCAATAGTCTGTTCATTTTTTGGCCATATACTACATCAGGGGCAAGCTGCGCCTGTCACCAAGTGCATTTCCGCAAGCTGCGCCTGTCACCTAAATACTAGGCCTCAAATTTATATCCCGCTAAATCTGTCATTACCGCTGTACTGTTCTGGCTGGGCAAGTTATTTAGTGTCCGTCAAAGCACATTTTTTGTTCTGGGTTGAAATACAATTCCCAATTTAGCAATTTCATAATTTAGTGGTTTCTGCTGTATCAGAGCTATTTGAAATCTATCCCTAAAAGGGTATATAATATTCAAGGTGCACATAGGGTCATTCAGAATAACTTCACACACACGCTACTGTGCATTTCCAAGTCTAATTCTGTCAGTAAATCCATACCGGTCACCCAGCGCCTAAATACTAGACCTCAAATTTATATCCCGCTAAATCTGTCGTTACCGCTGTACTGTTGTGGCTGGGCAAGTTATTTAGTGTCCGTCAAAGCACATTTTTTGTTCTGGGTTGAAATACAATTCCCAATTTAGCAATTTCATAATTTAGTGGTTTCTGCTATATCAGAGCTATTTGAAATCTATCCCTAAAAGGGTATATAATATTCAAGGTGCACATAGGGTCATTCAGAATAACTTCACACACACGCTACTGTGCATTTCCAAGTCTAATTCTGTCAGTAAATCTATACCGGTCACCCAGCGCCTAAATACTAGGCCTCAAATTTATATTTAGCTGAATTTGAATACAATACATTGGGCCAAATAATATTTTTGTTGTTGTGGTGAACGATAACAATGAGGAAAACATCTAGTAAAGGACGCGGACGTGGACATGGTCGTGGTGGTGTTAGTGGACCCTCTGGTGCTGGTAGAGGACGTGGCCGTTCTGCCACATCCACACGTCCTAGTGTACCAACTACCTCAGGTCCCAGTAGCCGCCAGAATTTACAGCGATATATGGTGCGGCCCAATGCCGTTCTAAGGATGTAAGGCCTGAGCAGGTACAGGCATTAGTCAATTGGGTGGCCGACAGTGGATCCAGCACGTTCACATTATCTCCCACCCAGTCTTCTGCAGAAAGCGCACAGATGGCGCCTGAAAACCAACCCCATCAGTCTGTCACATCACCCCCATGCATACCAGGGAAACTGTCTCAGCCTCAAGTTATGCAGCAGTCTCTTATGCTGTTTGAAGACTCCGCTGGCAGGGTTTTCCAAGGGCATCCACCTAGCCCTTCCCCAGCGGTGAAAGACATAGAATGCACTGACGCACAACCACTTATGTTTCCTGATGATGAGGACATGGGAATACCACCTCAGCATGTCTCTGATGATGACGAAACACAGGTGCCAACTGCTGCGTCTTTCTGCAGTGTGCAGACTGAACAGGAGGTCAGGGATCAAGACTGGGTGGAAGACGATGCAGGGGACGATGAGGTCCTAGACCCCACATGGAATGAAGGTCGTGCCACTGACTTTCACAGTTCGGAGGAAGAGGCAGTGGTGAGACCGAGCCAACAGCGTAGCAAAAGAGGGAGCAGTGGGCAAAAGCAGAACACCCGCCGCCAAGAGACTCCGCCTGCTACTGACCGCCGCCATCTGGGGCCGAGCACCCCAAAGGCAGCTTCAAGGAGTTCCCTGGCATGGCACTTCTTCAAACAATGTGCTGACGACAAGACCCGAGTGGTTTGCACGCTGTGCCATCAGAGCCTGAAGCGAGGCATTAACGTTCTGAACCTGAGCACAACCTGCATGACCAGGCACCTGCATGCAAAGCATGAACTGCAGTGGAGTAAACACCTTAAAACCAAGGAAGTCACTCAGGCTCCCCCTGCTACCTCTTCTGCTGCTGCCGCCTCGGCCTCTTCTGCTGCTGCCGCCTCGGCCTCTTCCTCCGCCTCTGGAGGAACGTTGGCACCTGCCGCCCAGCAAACAGGGGATGTACCACCAACACCACCACCACCTCCGTCACCAAGCATCTCAACCATGTCACACGGCAGCGTTCAGCTCTCCATCTCACAAACATTTGAGAGAAAGCGTAAATTCCCACCTAGCCACCCTCGATCCCTGGCCCTGAATGCCAGCATTTCTAAACTACTGGCCTATGAAATGCTGTCATTTAGGCTGGTGGACACAGACAGCTTCAAACAGCTCATGTCGCTTGCTGTCCCACAGTATGTTGTTCCCAGCCGGCACTACTTCTCCAAGAGAGCCGTGCCTTCCCTGCACAACCAAGTATCCGATAAAATCAAGTGTGCACTGCACAACGCCATCTGTGGCAAGGTCCACCTAACCACAGATACTTGGACCAGTAAGCACGGCCAGGGACGCTATATCTCCCTAACTGCACACTGGGTAAATGTAGTGGCAGCTGGGCCCCAGGCGGAGAGCTGTTTGGCGCACGTCCTTCCGCCGCCAAGGATCACAGGGCAACATTCTTTGCCTCCTGTTGCCGCCTCCTCCTACTCGACTTCCTCCTCCTCTTCTTCCACCTGCTCATCTAGTCAGCCACACACCTTCACCACCAACTTCAGCACAGCCCGGGGTAAACGTCAGCAGGCCATACTGAAACTCATATGTTTGGGGGACAGGCCCCACACCGCACAGGAGTTGTGGCAGGGTATAGAACAACAGACCGACGAGTGGTTGCTGCCGGTGAGCCTCAAGCCCGGCCTGGTGGTGTGTGATAATGGGCGAAATCTCGTTGCAGCTCTGGGACTAGCCAGTTTGACGCACATTCTTTGCTTGGCGCATGTGCTGAATTTGGTGGTGCAGAAGTTCATTCACAACTACCCAGACATGTCAGAGCTGCTGCATAAAGTGCGGGCCGTCTGTTCGCGCTTCCGGCGTTCACATCCTGCTGCTGCTCGCCTGTCTGCGCTACAGCGTAACTTCGGCCTTCCCGCTCACCGCCTCATATGCGACGTGCCCACCAGGTGGAACTCCACCTTGCACATGCTGGACAGACTGTGCGAGCAGCAGCAGGCCATAATGGAGTTTCAGCTGCAGCACGCACGGGTCAGTCGCACTACAGAACAGCACCACTTCACCACCAATGACTGGGCCTCCATGCGAGACCTGTGTGCCCTGTTGCGCTGTTTCGAGTACTCCACCAACATGGCCAGTGGCGATGACGCCGTTATCAGCGTTACAATACCACTTCTATGTCTCCTTGAGAAAACACTTAGGGCGATGATGGAAGAGGAGGTGGCCCAGGAGGAGGAGGAGGAGGAGGAAGAGGGGTCATTTTTAGCACTTTCAGGCCAGTCTCTTTGAAGTGACTCAGAGGGAGGTTTTTGGCAACAGCAGAGGCCAGGTACAAATGTGGCCAGCCAGGGCCCACTACTGGAGGACGAGGAGGATGAGGAGGAGGTGGAGGAGGATGAGGATGAAGCATGGTCACAGCGGGGTGGCACCCAACGCAGCTCGGGTCCATCACTGGTGCGTGGCTGGGGGGAAAGGCAGGACGATGACGATACGCCTCCCACAGAGGACAGCTTGTCCTTACCCACGGGCAGCCTGGCACACATGAGCGACTACATGCTGCAGTGCCTGCGCAACGACAGCAGAGTTGCCCACATTTTAACGTGTGCGGACTACTGGGTTGCCACCCTGCTGGATCCACGCTACAAAGACAATGTGCCCACCTTACTTCCTGCACTGGAGCGTGATAGGAAGATGCGCGAGTACAAGCGCACGTTGGTAGACGCGCTACTGAGAGAATTCCCAAATGTCACAGGGGAACAAGTGGAAGCCCAAGGCCAAGGCAGAGGAGGAGCAAGAGGTCGCCAAGGCAGCTGTGTCACGGCCAGCTCCTCTGAGGGCAGGGTTAGCATGGCAGAGATGTGGAAAAGTTTTGTCAACACGCCACAGCTAACTGCACCACCACCTGATACGCAACGTGTTAGCAGGAGGCAACATTTCACTAACATGGTGGAACAGTACGTGTGCAAACCCCTCCACGTACTGACTGATGGTTCGGCCCCATTCAACTACTGGGTCTCTAAATTGTCCACGTGGCCAGAGCTAGCCTTTTATGCCTTGGAGGTGCTGGCCTGCCCGGCGGCCAGCGTTTTGTCTGAACGTGTATTCAGCACGGCAGGGGGTGTCATTACAGACAAACGCAGCCGCCTGTCTACAGCCAATGTGGACAAGCTGACGTTCATAAAAATGAACCAGGCATGGATCCCACAGGACCTGTCCGTCCCTTGTCCAGATTAGACATTAACTACCTCCCCTTAATCATATATTATTGTACTCCAGGGCACTTCCTCATTCAATCCTATTTTTATTTTCATTTTATCATTATATTGCGAGGCTACCCAAATTTGAATGAACCTCTCCTCTGTCTGGGTGCCGGGGCCTAAATATATGCCAATGGACTGTTCCAATGTTGGGTGACGTGAAGCCTGATTCTCTGCTATGACATGCAGACTGATTCTCTGCTGACATGAAGCCAGATTCTCTGTTACGGGACCTCTCTCCTCTGCCTGGGTGCTGGGCCTAAATTTATGAAAATGGACTGTTACAGTGGTGGGTGACGTGAAGCCTGATTCTCTGCTATGACATGAAGACTGATTCTCTGCTGACATGAAGCCAGATTGTCTGTTACGGGACCTTTCTCCTCTGCCTGGGTTCTGGGCCTAAATTTATGAAAATTGACTCTTACAGTGGTGGGTGACGTGAAGCCTGATTCTCTGCTATGATATGAAGACTGATTCTCTGCTGACAAGAAGCCAGATTGTCTGTTACGGGACCTCTCTCCTCTGCCTGGGTGCTTGGCCTAAATTTATGAAAATGGACTGTTGCAGTGGTGGCTGACGTGAAGCCTGATTCTCTGCTATGACATGCAGACTGATTCTCTGCTGACATGAAGCCAGATTCTCTGTTACGGGACCTCTCTCCTCTGCCTGGGTGCTGGGCCTAAATATATGCCAATGGACTGTTGCACTGGTGGCTGACGTGAAGCCTGATTGTCTGTTACAGGACCTCTCTCCTCTGCCTGGGTGCTGGGCCTAAATATCTGACAATGGACTGTTGCATTGGTGGCTGACGTGAAGCCTGATTCTCTGCTATGATATGAAGACTGATTCTCTGCTGACAAGAAGCCAGATTGTCTGTTACGGGACCTCTCTCCTCTGCCTGGGTGCTTGGCCTAAATTTATGAAAATGGACTGTTGCAGTGGTGGCTACCGTGAAGCCTGATTCTCTGCTATGACATGCAGACTGATTCTCTGCTGACATGAAGCCAGATTCTCTGTTACGGGACCTCTCTCCTCTGCCTGGGTGCTGGGCCTAAATTTATGAAAATGGACTGTTACAGTGGTGGGTGACGTGAAGCCTGATTCTCTGCTATGACATGAAGACTGATTCTCTGCTGACATGAAGCCAGATTGTCTGTTACGGGACCTCTCTCCTCTGCCTGGGTGCTTGTAATGACCGGTGTCACGCACAGGGAGGAAAACAGGGAAAGCCCTAGATAGTGAACGGGCCGGTGGGATCGCTAGTCCTCACCACTGCACTAAGAGGGAAACACCAGGGAGAGGACAGACAAACACAGACAAACACAAACACCCAGGTGGACGACAACAACTGTCCACAAAGGTCCAACAGGGGATCCGGAGGGTAGCGTTCTGAATCAACAGTCAGAGAACGCAGCAACACAGCTCCTGTGGGTCAGGATAGATGTCCAGGCAGGAAGCTCTATCTCTGGCAACCAGAGAAGTGTGAGAGAGGAATATAAGGAGGTTTGGGAGTGCTGGACAAGGAACAGCTGAGGAGAAGGAGCTACGGATCCCTGAGTGAGCCAAAAGGGTTTGCAAAGCAAACCCAGAAAGCTACCATAAGGAAAACAGCCCTATCTTAAATAGAGCCTGCAGCCAACCGCTGCGACTTCCTGACCCCGGGTATAACGGAGTCAGGCGTCGTTCTCGATACCCTCGTGACAGTGCTGGGCCTAAATTTATGAAAATGGACTCTTACAGTGGTGGGTGACGTGAAGCCTGATTCTCTGCTATGATATGAAGACTGATTCTCTGCTGACATGAAGCCAGATTGTCTGTTACGGGACCTCTCTCCTCTGCCTGGGTGCTTGGCCTAAATTTATGAAAATGGACTGTTGCAGTGGTGGCTGACGTGAAGCCTGATTCTCTGCTATGACATGCAGACTGATTCTCTGCTGACATGAAGACAGATTCTCTGTTACGGGACCTCTCTCCTCTGCCTGGGTGCTGGGCCTAAATATATGCCAATGGACTGTTGCACTGGTGGCTGATGTGAAGCCTGATTCTCTGCTATGACATGAAGACTGATTCTCTGCTGACATGAAGCCAGATTGTCTGTTACGGGACCTCTCTCCTCTGCCTGGGTGCTGGGCCTAAATTTATGAAAATGGACTCTTACAGTGGTGGGTGACTCGAAGCCTGATTCTCTGCTATGATATGAAGACTGATTCTCTGCTGACATGAATCCAGATTGTCTGTTACGGGACCTCTCTCCTCTGCCTGGGTGCTGGGCCTAAATATATGCCAATGGACTGTTGCACTGGTGGCTGACGTGAAGCCTGATTGTCTGTTACGGGACCTCTCTCCTCTGCCTGGGTGCTGGGCCTAAATATCTGACAATAGACTGTTGCATTGGTGGCTGACGTGATGCCTGATTCTCTGCTATGATATGAAGACTGATTCTCTGCTGACATGAAGCCAGATTCTCTGTTACGGGACCTCTCTCCTCTGCCTGGGTGCTGGGCCTAAATTTATGAAAATGGACTGTTACAGTGGTGGCTGACGTGAAGCCTGATTCTCTGCTATGACATGAAGACTGATTCTCTGCTGACATGAAGCCAGATTGTCTGTTACGGGACCTCTCTCCTCTGCCTGGGTGCTGGGCCTAAATTTATGAAAATGGACTGTTGCAGTGGTGGGTGACGTGAAGCCTGATTCTCTGCTATGACATGAAGACTGATTCTCTGCTGACATGAAGCCAGATTCTCTGTTACGGGACCTCTCTCCTCTGCCTGGGCGCGGGGCCTAAATATCTGACAATGGACTGTTGCATTGGTGGCTGACGTGAAGCCTGATTCTCTGCTATGACATGAAGACTGATTCTCTGCTGACATGAAGCCAGATTCTCTGTCACGGGACCTCTCTCCTCTGCCTGGGTGCCGGGGCCTAAATATCTGAGAATGGACTGTTCCAGTGGTGGGTGACGTGAAGCCTGATTCTCTGCTATGGGACCTCTCTCCAATTGATTTTGGTTAATTTTTATTTATTAAATTTTTATTTTAATTCATTTCCCTATCCACATTTGTTTGCAGGGGATTTACCTACATGTTGCTGCCTTTTGCAGCCCTCTAGCCCTTTCCTGGGCTGTTTTACAGCCTTTTTAGTGCCGAAAAGTTCGGGTCCCCATTGACTTCAATGGGGTTCGGGACGAAGTTCGGATCGGGTTCGGGATCCGAACCCGAATATTTTCGGGAAGTTCGGCCGAACTTCTCGAACCCGAACATCCAGGTGTCCGCTCAACTCTATTCGTTATTAACGGATACGAGAGTTTTTATTATTGGTGCGGATCCGTCTGTGCAGATACAAGACGGATCCGCACAAAACGCGAGTGTGAAAGTAGCCTAAGCAACAAGAGGCATGTGGTCTTATGGCTCCATGCAGGACCTCATGGCCTGATAAATCTGAATTTCTACATTAAAATAGCATTTTCTTCTGAAATCTTGAAAAGTAAACATATCCGCATTTCTTGCAAAGGATTAGATTATTTAATATACAAATATCTTTGCAATTTTTTTTGACATATAATAAATCTACAACGATTCTAGCAAATATGAAGAGATTAAGAGTTTCAATCTGTTAATATATTCCTTTGCATTTGGTCATACTCGTTATATTGTACCATATAAATGTCGCTCATATGAGGACAATTTAAATGTTTCCATTTGGGTGCATTCACACAACCGTAAGTATTTTGCGGTCCGCAAAATGCAGATCTGCAAAACACGGATACCGGCCTAGTGCGTTCCATATTTTGTGCACATGGCCAGCCCTATGATAGAAATGCCTATTTTCTAAGGGTACTTTCGCACTTGCATTGTTTGATTCCGGCAGGCAGTTCCGTTGCCTGAACTGACTGCCTGATCAGGCAAACTGTATGCAAACGGATGTCATTTTTTCTTACTGATCAGGATCCTGATCAGTCTGAAAAATGCCTGATCAGTCAGATAAATGCATTGCAATACTGTATCCGCTTTTCCGGTGTCATCAGGCAAAACGGATCAGTTTTTTTTTCTTTTCTCATTTTTAAAGGTCTGCGCATGCGCAGACCGGAAGGACGGATCCGGCATTCCTATGGAAAAAAATGCCGGATCCGGCCCTCAGGCAAGTCTTCAGTTTTTTTCGCCGGAGATAAAACCGTAGCATGCTACGGTTTTCTCTTTTGCCTGATCTGTCAAAATGACTGAACTGAAGACATCCTGATGCAAACTGAACGGATTACTCTCCCTTCAGAATGCATGCGGATATGCCTGATCAGTTCTTTTCCGGTATTGAGCCCCTGTGACGGAACTCTATGCCGGAAAAGAAAAACGCTAATGTAAAAGTAGCCTAAGAATGGGATATTCTCTATCATTTTTTTGAAGGGCTGCGGAACAGAGCTACGGATGTGTAAAGCACGTGGTCTGCCCTCCGCATCTTTTGCAGCCCCATTGAAATAAAAGGGTCCACACCTGTTCCGCAAAATTGCGGAATGGATGCAGACCCAGAAATACAATCATGTGAATGGACTCTTAAGTAGATATAATATAACAAGAACAAAGAAAGGTGCACTCTGCGGTCTTACTAAGCCCTCAAACTGGTGTTAAAATTGAGAGATTAGCCAACATGTCCTACGTGAGGACATGTCTGAGCCCGAGCACCGCGCCAAGGTTTCTCAAGTAGCTCGGGACCTAACGCTAAACCTACCTGGGCCGTATGGGCAATACCAGGAGCCAGTGGGCGAATTACAGGAGCGCAAGGTCCGACTCAAAGCAATCTCCCAGTAACCTCCAACATGTGACCATGCATACAATGGGAGGAGGCAGAGACCTCCGAGCCCCACCCAAGACTGGCTGATATAGCCCAGGCCTCACATGTGCACCAGAATGCTGCCTGTGGATGGAAATAAAGGCACATTCAGACTAGGAGTTTCTACACCTCCAAAAAAATTCTAAATACAAACTACAAATTGGCGTGGTATTAAAAAGCAGGAAGTGCTTAACCCCACACATTCCGGTACTGAGATCTGTCATAGGATCTCAAAATAAATTTTTTTCCCCATTCATTGTCAAAGGGGACAAAACTGAACTGAATGGAACGAAATGCACCAGAATACATTCCGTTCCATTTGGCTGCGTTCCCATATCAGACACAAAACCGCTGCAAGCAGCGTTTTTGTGTGCGTCATAGGATACTGATCAAGACGGATCCGTCATGAAACACAATGTAAGTCATCAAACAACACAAAAGAAAATGGATCCGGCACCTATTGACTTACAATAGAGATGAGCGAATCAAAGCTGACGAAGTGGAATTCGATCGGAATTTCAGAAAAAAAATCGATTTGCAATGAATGTAAATTTCTTCACACTTCATGGTAACGAATTGCAATTTTTCATAAAATGGAGGCTAAAATGGCGGTTACACGTGTGAGGACATGGGGCAAGGAACTCTGGTAAGGAGGGATGACCCATAATGCCATGTGATGTCACAGCCCTATAAATACGGCAGCCATCTTGGATTCAGACATTTTTACAGCGTTCGGAGTACAGGGACAGATGTGAGAAGATGCTAGGGACAGCAATAGGAAAAACCTCATTGTGAAAAAAAAAGGGAAAAACAAATTATAAGTGCAGGGAAAGGATAGGGAGGAATCATTTCACAGCATCTTAGTGCAGGGAGAGACGTCAGTAGGCGCTAGGGACAGTGCTGGAAAAGTAATTTACAAGTGTAGGGAAAAATTATGAAGGCTCTCTGGAAATAGCCATTTTTAAACGGAATTCGCCACAAATAAATTCAGGTGGAGACAAAATTTTCCCAAAAGATTTGGCGAACCGGCGAATCGAATTTTTGAAAAATTTCTACCGGATATGTCTTGGTCATTTTAGAGATAATACAGATCTGTTCAGAACAGATGCAGCTGGTTGTATTATCATAACGGAAGAGTTTTTGAAGATCCATGACGGATCCAGCAAAAACGCTGATTTCAAACTAGCCTGAAATTTCCTAAGATTCCTACAATGGAGTTTTGATGTTCAAAATAAAACTTGTTGAAATGGTTGTCATAAGAACAAAATAATCCAGTAAAAATAGAATATGTTCCAATATTAAAGTACATTTCTAATAAACCAAACACTGAATCATATGCCCTTTCCTTGCTGTAATAAAAATCCTAAAGCCTCAGAAACTTTTTCAGACGCATATTGTAACTTTTATTTTGACTTAAGAAAAGGTTAATCATTTCATAATGACCTTAGATTATGTGTTTTAAGCAAAATGTCTGAAATGTTCATCTGTTTTAATTACCAATTAATATTTTACTGATGTGTTAATGTATATTTAATGTTCATGGAGTTCTCTTTAATGGGAGTATGATTTCTTCCTTGCTTTGAGATGATGTAGTAAAGCAGCGGTGATGCATGGCCTTTTGTTATAGTACATGTCCCATAATGCTGAAGACATACATAAAATGAACAGGTTAATGAGACTGCAAAAGTCACCTCAGCTAACACATAATAGCTGTTGCTTGCTGACTTTGGATAATTGTATTTGTAATTGATCATAAGAAGAATAAACAAGACAAATTTATGAATAGAGGATGACAAATACATGGTTTGTATAATATGCATGAGTAATTTCAGCTGCTGGCCTACACTTAAAAAGGAGCTGTCACCTCTCCTGACATGTCTGTTTTAATAGCTCCATGCATTCCCCATGTAATAACAATTCTGGAGCATCTATTCTTATGTCTCTATGATGTACCATTACTTTATTATTCCTACTAGAAGTTATGAATGAATTGCCAGCAGTCTGCAGTAAGGGTACAGAGGGTAGGTAACCAGTTGGGGGAGTGTCCCTAAACAGACTGACAATGGTAGGACCGATTAGATAGAGTGATTCTGTGCAGGGACACACCCCCAACTGGTTACCACTCCTCAGTACCCTTACTGCAGACTGCTAGCGATTCATTCTAGTAGAAATAATAAAGGAATGGCACAACATAGAGACATAAGATTAGATGTTCCAGAATTATTACATGGGGAATGCATGAAGCTATTTAAACAAGCACATCAGGAGTGGTGAACGGCCCTCTTTAAAGAGAACCTGTCACCATGAAATATAGGACAATCTGAAGGCAGCAAATTACAGAGCGGAAGAGGCTAAGCAAATTGATATATAGTTTTGTGGGGAAAGTTTCTGCAAAACTTATAATTTATACATTTAAAGGCAATTATTATTTTTATCATTGCTCTTTACTTATTTTAAATGAAATCTAATACCTCTGGTTGTTAAACCCCTAGAATGATAGAATGACCTTTCCCCAATGCCCGGACGGGCATCACCCCTCCCCCTCTGGGGAGATGCAGCAGAAGCCGAGCAGGGATGAGGTGCAACGTAGGTACTGGGGATAGGGGTAAGTATAACCTAAATGAGTGGCCGGGCATTGGGGGGGGGGGCATTCTAGGGGTTAGATAACCCCTTTAATGCTGTGCTCTTTTTTTTTTTTTTCCAATTGACCTCTCGATTCTCCCGCTACAGCTTCCATTCCATTTTTGCACGGAATATGTAAATGTGCAGTAAAGGTACCAAGAGGAGGAGATCTTAACTCTCCTCAGTGGGCGTTGATTCCTACTTAGCTAAGATGCTATTGCCTCGCATCGCTTCACAGCCAGGAAGAAGACATGCTGTTCTTGTGAGATTTACTTGATCTTGGAGCCAATGCCCACATTATTTCTTTACATATAGTAAGCAGCAAAGAAAAAAAAAACGTAGTCGCCACATCTTAATGTGCATGTGCGTGTCGCCATGGCTGAAAATACAAAATGTAACATTATGTAACAGCATTCTGCATACACAAAATACATAATCACAAAATATATAAAATATTTATGTACTTACTATATAAATGAATGTGAGGTACTTAGCAAATAAAAACAGCACTGGAATCCTGGGAGTAACATTAACAATCACAAGCAGTAGATTTTTGTGCCAACTTAGGGTATGTCCACATCACCTTTTCATTTTCTGTTCTTCTGATCCTTCAAAGGTACAAAAAAAAAAAAAAGACAAGAAACAATGATTCTTTATTTTGCGTCTGTTTTAACCATTTCCGTCTGAGATCTGTTATATTTGAAGGAAGATATACATTTGATGGTGATATACATTTGAAAAAAATCTACTAGTATCCTACCATATCCTCCTCCCTTCCTTAGTATTGGGACCAATACAGTGAGGTCTTTTGGAGTGGTGACCTTCGCCCAAACAGCATTGTTTCTCTGGTATACATCTGACACTTCATTTTATGTCTGTTTTTATGGTTGTTTTTTTAGCATACTAATATCTATTTTATTTGATAATCTAATAAATAAACAAACTTTGTCCCATATTTTCCGTATATGAGTGCCCATTCACACTTTTTTCTATATTTCCAATCAAACTTTGAGGGGTGTCTCAAACGTGTTTGGTGCACCTACCTTGAGGGAGTGGGAGTGAGCGGATCTCTGAAACAAATATGATTGAAGGAAGGCCTTAACTTTTTCTCCCATCTAAAATGACGGATCTCAGTTGGAAATGACTAAAACTGATGCAAAATGAGAACAATTGACGGATCAGAAGAACGAAAAACAAAACGTGATGTGAACCTACCCTAACTGGTGTAACATAGGGCTAGTTCTGAGGGCGTCATTCTGGTGATCCCTGGGTTTTTACCCTTTAATCCCTCTACAAAGATCTGGTGTTCACTGCACATGAGCCACCAGACTGCTACCGTACCTCCTGGAATAGCACTGGTGTAGTTGGCAGCTGACGCACAAGGGTCAGTGACTCCACTGCAAAGCACAGAGCAACAGGTAAAGAACACAGACAGAACCAGGTGGGTGCCAGGCTGGCAGAGTACATGCAGATCCAAGGAACAGACCCAGGGTCACAGACACAGATCTGATCAGATGACTGACAGACAGACTGTTTACATACACACAAATATGCATTATAGCTCTTAAAGCCTCCAGCAGACAGACAGACAGACCTGGCAGATATATAGAAACCTAGGAAGATCCAATGCATAGTATACAGGAGACAAAACATGACCAGATCCAAACAGAATCTGTTGCACAGCCAGGGGCAGGACACACAACACAGAAAATATATAGAAGGTTAAATGAACACAGTGTAAATGAACAAATTTGCCAACCGGTACAAAGTGTATAGCATGAAGGGTGACATGACATGAACATGATTTTATCAAGTGATGACAGGTCCTCTTACAATCCTTCATTCACATATAAGTTTGACCGTCACCACTGTTTGTAAATGTTTGTGAACTCTAGTGTTCATATTAAATTTTTTTATTTCATTTTCATACTTTACATACTTTAAATGTTAATGAAACCAATATGCGTTTTACGTGTTTATAAAGATGTTCTCTCAAATTAAATATTAATTTGCTGTGTTAGATTATACAAAACAGAATTTTGGAATCATTTAAAAGAATATGTTTCTATAACCACCTTCACATGGTCAGTATTTTGCATCATTTATAAGCCAAAACTAGGAGTGGAAATTACAGAGAAAAAGTGTAATGGAAATGTTTACCTCTTCTGTGTTTTGGACCCACTCCTGCTTTGGAGTTCAAACTACTGGTGCAAAATGCTGAACAAAAACTGATGGTATGCAATTGGCCTAAGGTGCCCTTCACATAGTGTCGTGTGTGAAAACATTGGCACAGATTCAGCACCAAAAAGCTGTTGGGCAGCCATGTGGAAACTGAATCCCACTGTTTCCAATTGGAGGCCACAGTTTATGACCATGGCAGAGGATGGGAATGGTAGTTTCCCTGATGAAATGTTGTGTGACGGTGTACTCCCACAGGCCATTGCTCAGGCAGTGGAGATGTAGTTTGAACAATGAGGCCTGAAGTGAACGTATAACAGTCTCTTTTTACTAAGTGCAAAGGATAACCTTGAGTACATTCAATATCAGCAGATTCAAAGTACAATTTTTGGCAAAGGCAAGGAAGTATGGAGGCGGGTTGGATGGCTGCCATTTAGCATTTGTGGGTGTAGATGTCCACTATCAGGTCTACACTTGAGCTTTAACTAGCCTAGTAGTCTTGGATGATGGGTGTCTGAGCCATAGTCCCTCACCTTACAGCTGTGTCTGTTATGCAGGTTTTCAGCTGTTCACTCTACTGTCTGGTCTCTCAAGTATTTGGGGCTTTGTTGCCAGATCACATCTATCAGAATATGCAGTGTAGTTATTTAAGTAATTCCACATTTTGAGCACAATGCTGGAGAGACATAGATGGTGGTCTACTGCAAAGGAAAAGTTGCAGATTGTGACTATGCACACAGGCTGTGAAGTACGTACAGATCTAGAAAGCTGCTGAAATTGTCAGATGATTGGTTATATCAACAGCCTTACATCATGTGCAAGAAGCCAACCTGGAGAAGGTCACTGGCCAATAGTGATGACGTTCTGCTGCCAATCACCAGTTGTAGCAGGTCACCATTGCAGCCAGAGGACACATACTTTTATGTCAGAACATCATTGCGGGACCAGGAGGCATAGAGGACTGGAGTCTGTGTAACATTGGTGAAAACTGATCCGTCCTCCATTGACTTTCAGTGGTGTTCAAGAAGGATCCGTCTTGGCTATGTTAAAGATAATACAAACGGATCCGTTCTGAACGGATGCAGACGGTTGTATTATCTGAACGCACAAAACGCGAGTGTGAAAGTAGCCTAAAAATTTACTTTCACTACAGTCGTGAAAAGAGGAACAGAAAAAGCTCCCATCACTGCTGTAACAGGTGGGAAAAATGTCGTATATTTTCAGCTTTTTATGAGTTGTAAAGACCTTATGAAAAGCATTAAAAATTTACTTTGATTCTACAAAAATATTGCAGCCAACAAAAGACTCATCTCTCATGCACAAAGATTTCTTTTGATAAATAGAAATAATTCATTTCTATATACGTAGTCAGGTGCATTTCTTGTTGCTGCAATGAGAGACATACTTGATTTGTTTGTTGTCTTCATTGCACTATAACGTGGAGGCTCCAAACAATGAATAGATATTCCTGGAATAATATGAAGTACATCAGGAGGACCATACCTCTGCCTACTCTAAAAAGAATGTACAGACTTGGTACTCGTATCAGATACAAAAACTGGGTCAGTAACGATATAGTAGAAATATAAGACCTTAGCATGAGCACTGGAACCTAATAGACCTTGCTCTTTAGTCTCACAGTAAAGGAAAAGGGTCCTTTATAAAACCCAGGTCCCCGGGAATTGGCTGGTTAGCGAGTAAATTTGGTGTTATTGTTCCTCTTAGGCTGGGTTTACATTACATTTTTGTCATAAATTTAACATATACAAAAAAAAACGTATATGTTAACAGATGCATGCCTGAGACATTTGTTAACGTATACGTTTTTTGTATACATTAAAGAGGTTGGCAATAGCAGTGCTCACCTGCTGTAATCCCGTAGGAGGCATGGAAATGCCTGGAAGTAGGCATGCAAGGCAACTAGAAAAAGAGAGGTGAATCCAGCTTCCAGTTAAAGCGATGACCTTTATTGACTAAAGCAGTAAACGCCAAATATGACACAGTGTATAAGCAGCATCTACGCATTTCGGATCTTTGATTTTAGACCCTTACTCATGACACAGCAGTTGGGTTGTGCTCGTGCTAAAATACCACACTTCCACCAATCTAGTTTCAAAAAGATATCACATGTGTCCTTGTGGTAGTTGTTTTAGGCAAGATACAAAACATGGAACTAAAAATCCAATACGTATAAAATCAAATCGATTCTCTGCTGAGCAGTTTTTTCTTATGATCTCCTCCTCTAATTGGGGAGGTGACCCTTTCCACACCTTTCACTGAAAAAAAAGTAGTATCTCCCTTGTGAACGCAAAGTCGCAAAGTGTAAACTGGCTGCTGATACATTGTTCTATAATACATCTTGTTTTGTAATGCGGGATGTCTGACAAGTCTTTTCTTCTTGTTTTTATTTCATTTGTGGTGCATCCTACATATTGCAAGGAACACGCCTCGCAAGTTATTTATTAAACCGCTAAATCAGTATTGCAATATAAGTATGGTTTAATATTAAAGCTTTTCCTGTAGAGGTAATTACCTGAGTAGTGTCCATATGGTTGCAACAAGTACATCTTCTGTGACCAAACTTATAGCGACATATTTATAACTGTATAGTGTAACCAAACTGGTTTGGCTGTAACCTGATCGAAAAACAAACTGAGACGTATTTTTTGTTCTAACGTGGGGGTTCTTCATGCAGACAATCTGATTCCTACTGTGACAATATCTCTCCATTCTTCATCAAAATTAAGAACTGGTAGATGTTTTTTTTTTTTTTTAACTAGGACACAAATTTTAGAATATTCATTACTATAGGTAGTAGTAAAGGTAATTGTGTTTACAAATGTGCCTATTCATGCTCCTAAGGTCCTAGCCACCAGAGATGCCTGCGCTTTTTTCTGTAGTATGCAAACACGACCACCGCTGCTGGATTGCAGGGTGGTTGTAACCCCTGGGAATGAGCAGTGTATAATGTGATGGAAAAATGAATAAGTGAATTAAGCCAGCAAAGGAGGCAACATGGATACATTTGCTGAAGTGAGACAACCCTGTTAAATGTATGACCAGGAGGAATACACTGGACCACGCAGCAGTTAAGTTTAGCGATCATAACAATTGGGCAAAAGCAGTTCCATTGGAAAATACTGTAAGTCTATTCATTTTAAAGGGAACCTGTCACCAATTTTATGGTGTTCTAACTAAGTGCAACATAAATAAGTGACTAATTCTCTTAGCAAAATGCTGGGTCACTTTCTTTAATTGACCCAGTCAATCTGCCAACGTCTTGTATTGAAAAGCTCCAACTGATAATGATGAGTCCTGAATATTCATGAGCTCCTGACTCTCCCCACCCACCTGCTGCTGAATGACAGTTTTTTTTCCATATGACTCAGCAGCAGGTGGGCAGGGGAGTGGCTATAGCTGTTAATTAAATATACACTGGACTCAATGACATCACGCTGGACTCAAATCAGCTCATTAGCATGCTGCATCTTTGTGTGTATTTTATGAGGCAACCATCTGTCACACCAGTAAACGAATACATCTAAGGCACTTTTTAGTAGTTAATGATTGTATATAATTAGTTAGATTATAATCAAATATCCACATGACAGGTTCCCTTTAAGTTTATGCATTATGTGGCAGTGGTTTTTAACACTTGCCAAGTGTGTAATAACATCCTAAGTCTGCAGTTGAGAGGGGATGCTTACCGATCATAAAGAGCTGCTGGACTTAGTTAATTGAAAATAAAAACATGGTCCCATAGATTTGTCAATTGAAACAATGGAAAGCAATACAAAACTCCAAGAAGAAAATCCAACCAAGAGCATGGCAAAACATGTTGATTGTTAGTTACCCGTAAGTTGTGTCGGTAACAGATGGTGCACATATAAACAGAATGAGAAGGTTATAGAGGTACTGTAAAAACATCTGAGTAGATGGAGAAAGATGTCAAAGAGTCAGGATTGGAAACTCAAAGTAATGTGTATTGAAAGTAGAAAATGCATAACAAAAATAAATGGGTGGAAACAGGAGTCAGTGTTTGTGACTGTACTGTAAGAAATTGGCTATATATAATGGGATTTAAAACCCTTTTTTATGGGTCAATGAATGGGCGGATGAGCCTTCATAAGAAAGACAATTTAATCTGCAGGTTGGTCTAACAATTTTGGCAACAATCATTGGACTACTATGCTGTTTTGGCTGGTGAGAAGGCTCTTTAAATCAGTGTTTCCCAACCAGTGTGCCTCCAGCTGTTGCAAAACTACAATTCCCAGCATTCCCGCACAGCCAAAGGCTGTTTGGGCATGCTGGGAGTTGTAGTTTTGCAACAGCTGGAGGCACACTGGTTGGGAAACATTGCTTTAAATTAAGGCTAATCAACTTGTTTAGAAGTCAGTCAGTGCTTGTTATGGCCGCACATTGACCTGTCTAAAATTATCCTTTTTTTGGTCTTCTATTGACCTCTACTGTTCCTGTTAACTGCCTTTTCTTAATTACATTTCGAACTGAGAAGATGGCAAACTGAAAAAACTTTGCTATCTTCTTATGGCCTTCTCCTGCTTTGTCGGCCTTCAATCATTTTCATTTTCAGAGTGTTAGGCAGCTGCTTAGAAGAACCCATGGCTGCTGTTTTTTGGGACAAGGTTAGAGAAGTCTAGGTATTTTTAAAGCTTTGGAATTTGCATCATCTGACCATTCCTAACAATCCATGTGAAGAAGCCTTAAAGGGTTTTTCCAAGATTTTAATACTGATTAACTATCCTCAGGATAGGTTATCAGTATTTGATCGGTGGGGGTCTGACACCCATCACCCCTGCCGATCAGCTGTTTGAGAATGCAGCGGCGCTGTGAGCACCATGGCCTTCTCTTAGCTTTTCATAGGCCAGTGATGACATGTTCATCTTTCACGTAGCCTAGGAGCAGCTCAGCCCCATTGAAGTGAATGGGGCTGAGCTGTGATACCAAGCACAGCCGCTATACAATGTATGGCACTGTGCTTGTTAAGCTGCGAGAAGGCTGCTTCGCTCACAGAAATATCATTAGAGACACCTTTCATTTATTTTGATAGTGTCAGATCTTCCTCAAAACGGCAGGTGAAAATTGAACAAACTACATGATATTAGCTACACTACAAGACCCTAATAACTTCTTTTTATTGGCTTTAGACTAAATTATATTACAGCATGGGGTAAAAGTAGATTCAGCCACAGTCATTGTACAAGAATTATCACTTCTAATACAATTCATAGACTCGTCTATGGCTTACAGTGTACTGACTAAGATGAAACTTTCACACTTTCTTTCACATACATTTTGTTAGACTTTATCTGTTGTAGGAAGAAATGAAACATCACATGGCAATGAATGAAAAAAGTCTGGTTTTATGAAGTTCAAAGAAGCAGCACTTGACTGATGTTTCTGACTAGTGTTGAGCGAAGTGAAGCATTTGAAGAGGATTTCGGTCCGAACTTTAGGAAAACCTTGTTTCGCAACGAATCAGAATTTTCTCAAGCTTTGTGGTAACAAATCAGTTTTTCCTAAAATGGTGGCTGCACATGTTACATAGTGAAAGTAAGAAGCCCGGGAACGTGAAATCACCTATAATGCCGTGTAGCTAGCCTATCTCCTGTGATGTCACAGCCCTATAAAACTCTCATCCTGCACAGTCTCCGCCATTGTCTTGTAAGCTAAGCAAAGGGAGAGACAAGTGCTCATGCGCAAGGGAGAATGTTGCTGAAAACAATTAAAAGAAGAAAATTGGAGAGGGAGAGTACAGGGATTTTGCAGGGAGACTCATTCTGCATCATTTTTATTTATTCTTACATTTACTTATTCCTACATCAGCCATAAACTAAGATATGTAATTCAATACCAATAAGATGGACGCCTTTATTATTTCAGTGCCTGCGTGCCAACCAATACTATCCAGTCAGCACCCCTTACGGGGACCAGGTCTCAATGATGACCAACATTATCTTTTGTTGGCTTTACTTTTTTCATTTCAAATCAGTCTCCATGTCCTAAAAAAGGTCAGCAAGACACAGAGAGAAGAGGAGCTGGAAGTTCCTGATGACATATTCTCATCAATATTAGATGATGTGGAAAAGGAGGAAAGGCAGATCGCAGAAGAGCTCCCACCGGTAGGACAGCAGAGCGCTGGGGTTGGAGAAATGGGTATGTCAGAGCTGATTAATATTATGTGTTTACTGTCAAATAACCTACAGGAGATTGTAGGCCAGAAAACCAATAATTTGCATATTGTGTCTTGGGCCATTTCTAGAGCCGGGGCAAGGGGTGCCACCGCAAAGGGCAGATCACCCTTGCAAGTAGAAGGGGCGCCAGGTGGCCATACATACCTCAGTTTTTCAGATTCCTGGTCCTTTGTCTGGTGCAAGGCCAGGACAGACGGACAGAAGTTCTCCTTTTTAGTGGCTACAGGGATCTTTAAAGTATTCCCATGGTCCAGGCAGCACATGCACAGTGTTCTGTGTGCTGCATGACGTGACATCACAACGTCATGATCCAGGCTGTGTCCGATGAAACTGTTAACTGCAGCAGGCAGGAGTGGAGCGTGGATGCCAGCGTCCACAGTCAGTCCATTGCCTCTGCCTGACTTGTCTCTGCAGTAGAGGCTCTAAGTGTCTGCACAGCTCAGGGCCCCAAGTATTTACACACTGCCCCTGCCCTAATTTATCAATATGAACCGTTTATAATGAACGCTGGCACTAGTCTGCTGCAGGCTGCCTACAGTAGGTTGCCTGCAGCATACTAGTACAGTTGGGACACATTTCTTATATACTGTATACTTATATATGTACAGCTGGTATAAGTTATACATCTTCTTGTATATAGTTATATGGACCATGCTGGTAGCTATGGTCCAGCAACATTGTCAGTGTTATTTGATGGGGGAGGGAGTTAACGTTAGCCCTGTTGGCAAAATTCCCTAGAAACTGCTCTAATTTTGCCCTCACCTAACCAACCAAACCCCGTATCAGCAACAGCCCATGTTTAAAGGTGCCTTAAAGTAGTATTGAGCGCGAATATTCTAATTGCGAATTTTTATCGCGAATATAGGCACTTTGAATATTCACGAAGATGTTGAATACAGTGCTATATCTTCACAAATATTCTAGATTTTTTTTCATCAGTACCCTCACTGCTTCTTGCTTGTGGGCCAATGAGAAGGCTGCAATATCTTTGTCTGAGCTTAGCAACATCCCTAGCAACCAATAAGAAAATTGCCTATCCCTTACTATATAAGAACCTCCCCAGCGGCCATTTTCTACAGTTTTTTTGCAGTTCTGAGAGAGAGAGAGAGAGAGAGGGAGAGAGGGAGAGCAGTGACATTGCTGTGCTCTGTGCTTTGCTGAGTCATCTGGATCCTTATTCAATTACATTAGATAGTTAGCTCATATACTGTATATAATACAGATAGGTAGTGGGAGATAGTCAGTGTAGGTTAGATAGTGATATAGTGTAGCTGATAGGTTCCAGTGCAGGGTGTTAGGTAGTGTGATATGAATTACTGTGCTGTGCATTTTCTCCAGTCTCAGGAAACTTCTAGCAGCTTGAAAAATGTGGCCGTGACCCACGCCTGTATTGCACGCACAATACGCGCATATTACATTGCCGATTTTTGCAATCAAGAAAATAATGACTGGAGATCACAAATTCTCTAATTTGCTAAATTATTGCGATTATTAGGCCAAAAATTAGCAAAATATTGCGAAAACGAATATTGCCAACGCTGCTCATCACTACATTAAAGGTGCTGTGTGGTCATTAACAATGAGGACCGACTGACTATACAGTGTGGTCTTCATTATTACATGAAAGACAGCTACAAGTTACTTGGCCAGAAGGTTCTTCACTGCAGCATGGCCGAAACCCGCCCGCAGCACTGCCACTTCGCGTGGCCATACCCTAAGGCAGAGTGGCCTGGGTATATCTGATTTGTGACAAATTAATTCGGAATGAATTACATTTCTTGACTAACTTCTGCGAAGTTGCCGAATTAAATATTTCAAAACTTGCTCATCTCTAGTTCTGACGAGCCCACCGTATTCAGCTATTATCGGAAGGTATCTCAGTGTCAGGTGCAATTCCAGCTGTAAGGTATAACTTTCATTTCATTTGTTCACTTTTATTTTATTTTATTTCATTTTTTTGCTCCCTAGATATGCACTTTTGCAAATGTAGTGCTTTATTCCCCTTGAAAGAAGTCACAGAAAAACACGTGTCAGGTATGTGAGGTGAAGTCCCACCATTTTGGTCTGTATGGCTAAGCCATAGCACTTTTTCACTGTTTGTGTCCTGTCACATGACTTTATTGAATGTACAGTATTTTCTCCTATATGGTGATTATTGTTTAAGATTATGATATATTACCAACTTTTTGCACTTTAGCCATTACCTGTTTATGAAAGGGGTGTACACTATCTGATGTTATGATTGACGTAACAACCTTTAAAGGGGTTATCCCATCATAATGATCACTGTTAAATCTGTTAATGATTTGACAGTGATCATTTTTGTAAATATACTTTATTAACAAATTCCCACCGATTAGGATAAAATTCATCCCCACTTACCTTATTGTTGTGCCTCGGTCTCCCCTGGTTACGACCACCGCTCTTCTCCAAAATCCCGATGGTCGCGCTTGCCCAGAAGACTCCTTCTTTTCTCCCGGCCGGGCCGCTCGCTGTTCTGAACGCGCACGCTGCCGCGCATGCGCGACGGTGACTTCTTCCCGGCCAGAATAGTACAGAGCTGCGAACGCACACGCCGGCTCTGTACTATACTGGCCAGAAATAAGTCACCATTGCGCATGCCCGGCGGCGTGCGCGTTCAGTCCAGTGCGCGGCCCGGCCGGGAGAAGACTTCAATCAAGATGAAGCCCGCCCCCAGCCAGAATCCAGGAAGTGAACGCGCGGTGGCAGCAGGTAAGTTTAAAAATGCAAAGTGGGATAACCCCTTTAATGAATATGGATTCCTCCTGTTTTATGTGATTTGTTTTCATTTTAAATATTTTTTAATTATATATGAAATAAACTTTGATGATTTTATTACATTGAGATACCATGTGGTTATACAGAGTAGGCGTTATGATATTAGACAATTGATTTCCACTAGGTTAGTGCCTATATTGCGTGTTTATTATTAGATGGGTTAAAGGGATAGTCATATTCACTCTGTTCTACAGCCGACAGGTAACACAACAGGAGGGGCTGAGCAGACTTACATAGTTTTGTCAGAAAAGATTTAATATGACGTGTTATATTCCTGCTCCTTCTATGCTTAGGAGCCAAGTGTGTGGTTTTTCCCAGTGACTGGCAGCTATCTCTGTCTCTATACTTGGTCAATCACTCTATCACAAGTGGAACTGCCCACTGGACTCCTAATCATGCACATTTCCCACAAAACTATGTACTATATCGGTCTGCTCGGCTCCTCCACCTCTATAATCCGCTGCCTGCAGATCGGTCATGTTCAACATGACATAGAGTGCTGCCCATAATTATTCATACCCCTGGCAAATTTTGACTTACATTGGCTTTTATTCAACCAGCAAGTAATAAGGCACAATAACACAAAAGCTTGCTTGGCCTTTGCAAATGCTCATCTGGACAAAGAAGAAGACTTCTGGTCTTCTGTGTTATGATCAGATGAAACAAAAATGTAATTGTTTGGTCACAATGATGTTTCCTTCATTTGGCGTAAAAAAGGAGAAGCCTTCAACCCAAAGAACACCATCCCCACTGTCAAACATGGTGGTGGGAACCTAATGCTTTGGAGGTGTTTTTCAGCCAATGGACCAGGGAACTTAATGACAGTAAATGGCAACATGAAAAATGAGCAATACGTGAGGATTCTCAATGACAACATCAGGCAGTCTGCAGAGAAACTTGGCCTTGGGCACCAGTGGACATTTCAGCATGACAATGACCCAAAACACACAGCAAAAGTGGTGAAGAAATGGTTAGCAGACAACAACATTAACCTTTTGGAGTGGCCCAGCCAGAGCCCAGACTTGAATCCAATTAGGGAGCTAAAGATCAGGGTGATGGCAAGAAGACCCTCCAACCTGAAAGATTTGGAGCTCATTGCTAAAGATTAATGGGCAAAAATACCTGTGGAGACATGCAAAAAGCTGGTCTGCAATTATAGGAAGCGTTTGATTGCTGTTATAGCCAATAAAGGCTTTTCTATTGATTATTGAGAAGGGTATGAATTTTTTTTGGACTGGACACTTTTTGCGCAAATGTAAGTAAAAGCTGAGAATTTTTTTTCCCCCACAATAATGCCTCTTGTACATCGTCTTATTATGTTTTGAGAGACACCTATGTCATTTCCCGTCAAAAATGTAATTGCTGGTTGAATAAAAGTAACTTTAAGTCAAAATTTGCCAGGGGTATGAATAATTATGGGCAGCACGGTATATTAATAATGGCAGCAACCAGTAGACTTCTGTGTAAACTGACAAGTTCTGCAGATTCACAGAGGAGATGATGTGCAGAGCGTGAAGGAAACCTCCACTTTTGTAAAACATATTTACAGTATTCCTCAACTCAAATCAATATGAAAGGTTGTAAATACTTTTTCCGCTTTTGAATTTTGTTCAGACAGGTTCTGCTGACTTCTTTTCATAGATCATTGGGGGGAAAATACAGCAGAGCTGAAAAAAAACCTAAAAACTAAAAAAAAAGGCCTATTTCCAGACACTGTAGAATGCCAGCCTCCCAATAGCGCCCTTTGTTCCGGCCTCATAATAATATAACTAAATTCTTTAGTGATCAGTTCTAGAGTTGAGCGAACACCTGGATGTTCGGGTTCGAGAAGTTCGGCCGAACTTCCCGAAAATGTTCGGGTTCGGGATCCGAACCCGATCCGAACTTCGTCCCGAACCCGAACCCCATTGAAGTCAATGGGGACCCGAACTTTTCGGCACTAAAACGGCTGTAAAACAGCCCAGGAAAGGGCTAGAGGGCTGCAAAAGGCAGCAACATGTAGGTAAATCCCCTGCAAACAAATGTGGATAGGGAAATGAATTAAAATAAAAATTAAATAAATATAAATTAACCAAAATCAATTGGAGAGAGGTCCCATAGCAGAGAATCTGGCTTCACGTCACCCACCACTGGAACAGTCCATTCTCAGATATTTAGGCCCCGGCACCCAGGCAGAGGAGAGAGGTCCCGTAAAGAGACAATCTGGCTTCATGTCAGCAGAGAATCAGGCTTCACGTCACCCACCACTGCAACAGTCCATTTTCATAAATTTAGGCCCAGCACCCAGGCAGAGGAGAGAGGTCCCGTAACAGAGGATCTGGCTTCATGTCAGCAGAGAATCAGTCTTCATATCATAGCAGAGAATCAGGCTTCACGTCACCCACCACTGCAACAGTCCATTGTCATAAATTTAGGCCCAGCACCCAGGCAGAGGAGAGAGGTCCCGTAACAGACAATCTGGCTTCATGTCAGCAGAGAATCAGTCTTCATGTCATAGCAGAGAATCAGGCTTCACGTCACCCACCACTGTAAGAGTCCATTTTCATAAATTTAGGCCCAGCACCCAGGCAGAGGAGAGAGGTCCCGTAACAGACAATCTGGCTTCATGTCAGCAGAGAATCAGTCTTCATGTCATAGCAGAGAATCAGGCTTCACGTCACCCACCACTGCAACAGTCCATTTTCATAAATTTAGGCCCAGCACCCAGGCAGAGGAGAGAGGTCCCGTAACAGACAATCTGGCTTCATGTCAGCAGAGAATTAGTCTGCATGTCATAGCAGAGAATCAGGCTTCACGTCAGCCACCAATGCAACAGTCCATTGTCAGATATTTAGGCCCAGCACCCAGGCAGAGGAGAGAGGTCCTGTAACAGAGGATCTGGCTTCATGTCAGCAGAGAATCAGTCTTCATATCATAGTAGAGAATCAGGCTTCACGTCACCCACCACTGCAACAGTCCATTTTCATAAATTTAGGCCCAGCACCCAGGCAGAGGAGAGAGGTCCCGTAACAGAGGATCTGGCTTCATGTCAGCAGAGAATCAGTGTGCATGTCATAGCAGAGAATCAGGCTTCACGTCAGCCACCACTGCAACAGTCCATTGTCATAAATTTAGGCCCAGCACCCAGGCAGAGGAGAGAGGTCCCGTAACAGACAATCTGGCTTCATGTTAGCAGAGAATCAGTCTTCATGTCATAGCAGAGAATCAGTCTTCATGTCATAGCAGAGAATCAGGCTTCACGTCACCCACCAATGTAAGAGTCCATTTTCATAAATTTAGGCCCAGCACCCAGGCAGAGGAGAGAGGTCCCGTAACAGACAATCTGGCTTCATGTCAGCAGAGAATCAGTCTTCATGTCATAGCAGAGAATCAGGCTTCACGCCACCCACCACTGTAAGAGTCCATTTTCATAAATTTAGGCCCAGCACCCAGGCAGAGGAGAGAGGTCCCGTAACAGACAATCTGGCTTCATGTCAGCAGAGAATCAGTCTTCATGTCATAGCAGAGAATCAGGCTTCACGTCACCCACCACTGTAAGAGTCAATTTTCATAAATTTAGGCCCAGCACCCAGGCAGAGGAGAGAGGTCCCGTAACAGACAATCTGGCTTCATGTCAGCAGAGAATCAGTCTTCATGTCATAGCAGAGAATCAGGCTTCACGTCACCCACCACTGCAACAGTCCATTTTCATAAATTTAGGCCCAGCACCCAGGCAGAGGAGAGAGGTCCCGTAACAGACAATCTGGCTTCATGTCAGCAGAGAATTAGTCTGCATGTCATAGCAGAGAATCAGGCTTCACGTCAGCCACCAATGCAACAGTCCATTGTCAGATATTTAGGCCCAGCACCCAGGCAGAGGAGAGAGGTCCCGTAACAGAGGATCTGGCTTCATGTCAGCAGAGAATCAGTCTGCATGTCATAGCAGAGAATCAGGCTTCACGTCAGCCACCACTGCAACAGTCCATTGTCATAAATTTAGGCCCAGCACCCAGGCAGAGGAGAGAGGTCCCGTAACAGACAATCTGGCTTCATGTCAGCAGAGAATCAGTCTTCATGTCATAGCAGAGAATCAGTCTTCATGTCATAGCAGAGAATCAGGCTTCACGTCACCCACCACTGTAAGAGTCCATTTTCATAAATTTAGGCCCAGCACCCAGGCAGAGGAGAGAGGTCCCGTAACAGACAATCTGGCTTCATGTCAGCAGAGAATCAGTCTTCATGTCATAGCAGAGAATCAGGCTTCACGTCACCCACCACTGCAACAGTCCATTTTCATAAATTTAGGCCCAGCACCCAGGCAGAGGAGAGAGGTCCCGTAACAGACAATCTGGCTTCATGTCAGCAGAGAATCAGTCTTCATGTCATAGCAGAGAATCAGGCTTCACGTCACCCACCACTGTAAGAGTCCATTTTCATAAATTTAGGCCCAGCACCCAGGCAGAGGAGAGAGGTCCCGTAACAGACAATCTGGCTTCATGTCAGCAGAGAATCAGTCTTCATGTCATAGCAGAGAATCAGGCTTCACGTCACCCACCACTGCAACAGTCCATTTTCATAAATTTAGGCCCAGCACCCAGGCAGAGGAGAGAGGTCCCGTAACAGACAATCTGGCTTCATGTCAGCAGAGAATTAGTCTGCATGTCATAGCAGAGAATCAGGCTTCACGTCAGCCACCAATGCAACAGTCCATTGTCAGATATTTAGGCCCAGCACCCAGGCAGAGGAGAGAGGTCCCGTAACAGAGGATCTGGCTTCATGTCAGCAGAGAATCAGTCTTTATATCATAGCAGAGAATCAGGCTTCACGTCACCCACCACTGCAACAGTCCATTTTCATAAATTTAGGCCCAGCACCCAGGCAGAGGAGAGAGGTCCCGTAACAGAGGATCTGGCTTCATGTCAGCAGAGAATCAGTCCGCATGTCATGGCAGAGAATCAGGCTTCACGTCAGCCACCACTGCAACAGTCCATTGTCATAAATTTAGGCCCAGCACCCAGGCAGAGGAGAGAGGTCCCGTAACAGACAATCTGGCTTCATGTCAGCAGAGAATCAGTCTTCATGTCATAGCAGAGAATCAGTCTTCATGTCATAGCAGAGAATCAGGCTTCACGTCACCCACCACTGTAAGAGTCCATTTTCATAAATTTAGGCCCAGCACCCAGGCAGAGGAGAGAGGTCCCGTAACAGACAATCTGGCTTCATGTCAGCAGAGAATCAGTCTTCATGTCATAGCAGAGAATCAGGCTTCACGTCACCCACCACTGCAACAGTCCATTTTCATAAATTTAGGCCCAGCACCCAGGCAGAGGAGAGAGGTCCCGTAACAGACAATCTGGCTTCATGTCAGCAGAGAATCAGTCTTCATGTCATAGCAGAGAATCAGGCTTCACGTCACCCACCACTGTAAGAGTCCATTTTCATAAATTTAGGCCCAGCACCCAGGCAGAGGAGAGAGGTCCCGTAACAGAGAATCTGGCTTCATGTAAGCAGAGAATTAGTCTGCATGTCATAGCAGAGAATCAGGCTTCACGTCAGCCACCAATGCAACAGTCCATTGTCAGATATTTAGGCCCAGCACCCAGGCAGAGGAGAGAGGTCCCGTAACAGAGGATCTGGCTTCATGTCAGCAGAGAATTAGTCTGCATGTCATAGCAGAGAATCAGGCTTCACGTCACCCAACATTGGAACAGTCCATTGGCATATATTTAGGCCCTGGCACCCAGACAGAGGAGAGGTTCATTCAACTTTGGGTAGCCTCGCAATATAATGGTAAAATGAAAATAAAAATAGGATTGAATGAGGAAGTGCCCTGGAGTCCAATAATATATGGTTAAGGGGAGGTAGTTAATGTCTAATCTGGACAAGGGATGGACAGGTCCTGTGGGATCCATGCCTGGTTCATTTTTATGAACGTCAGCTTGTCCACATTGGCTGTAGACAGGCGGCTGCGTTTGTCTGTAATGACGCCCCCTGCCGTGCTGAATACACGTTCAGACAAAACGCTGGCCGCCGGGCAGACCAGCACCTCCAAGGCATAAAAGGCTAGCTCTGGCCACGTGGACAATTTAGAGACCCAGAAGTTGAATGGGGCCGAACCGTCAGTACGTGGAGGGGTGTGCACATGTACTGTTCCACCATGTTAGTGAAATGTTGCCTCCTGCTAACACGTTGCGTATCAGGTGGTGGTGCAGTTAGCTGTGGCGTGTTGACAAAAGTTTTCCACATCTCTGCCATGCTAACCCTGCCCTCAGAGGAGCTGGCCGTGACACAGCTGCCTTGGCGACCTCTTGCTCCTCCTCTGCCTTGGCCTTGGGCTTCCACTTGTTCCCCTGTGACATTTGGGAATGCTCTCAGTAGCGCGTCTACCAACGTGCGCTTGTACTCGCGCATCTTCCTATCACGCTCCAGTGCAGGAAGTAAGGTGGGCACATTGTCTTTGTAGCGTGGATCCAGCAGGGTGGCAACCCAGTAGTCCGCACACGTTAAAATGTGGGCAACTCTGCTGTCGTTGCGCAGGCACTGCAGCATGTAGTCGCTCATGTGTGCCAGGCTGCCCAGGGGTAAGGACAAGCTGTCCTCTGTGGGAGGCGTATCGTCCATCATCGCCCTAAGGCCTCTTTCACACGGGCGTCATGTTTTTTGCCCTGATAAGAGGCGGGTGCGTTGCGGGAAAATGCGCGATTTTTCCGCGCGAGTGCAAAACATTGTCATGCGTTTTGCACTCGCGTGAGAAAAATCACGCATGTTTGGTACCCAGACCCGAACTTCTTCACAGAAGTTCGGGTCTGGGATTGATGTTCTGAAGATTGTATTATTTTCCCTTATAACATGGTTATAAGGGAAAATAATAGCATTCTGAATACAGAATGCTTAGTATAATAGTGCTGGAAGGGTTAAAAATAATAAAAAAGTTAACTCACCTTCTCCTCTTGTTAGCGTAGATGCCGGTCTGTTCTTTAGCTGTGGACTGAATGACCTGAGGTGATGTCAGATCACATGCTCCAATCACATGGTCCATCACCATGGTGATAGAGCATGTGATCTGACGTCATCAAAGGTCCTTCAGCCACAGCTAAAGAACAGACCGGCATCTACGCGAACAAGAGGAGAAGGTGAGTTAACTTTTTTATTATTTTTAACCCTTCCAGCACTATTATACTAAGCATTCTGTATTCAGAATGCTATTATTTTCCCTTATAACCATGTTATAAGGGAAAATAATACAGTGAATAGACTGTCACCTAGAACCCATGCGTGAAAATCGCACCGCATCCGCACTTGCTTGCGGATGCATGCGATTTTCACGCAACCCCATTCATTTCTATAGGGCCTGCGTTACGTGAAAAACGCACAAAGAGGAGCATGCTGCGATTTTCACGCAACGCATAAGTGATGCGTGAAAATCACCGCTCGTGTGCACAGTCCCATAGAAATGAATGGGTCAGGATTCAGTGCGGGTGCAATGCGTTCACCGCACGCATCGCACCCGCACGGAAAACTCGCCCGTGTGAAAGGGGCCTAAGTGTTTTCTCAAGGAGACATAGAAGTGGTATTGTAACGCTGATAACGGCGTCATCGCCACTGGCCATGTTGGTGGAGTACTCGAAACAGCGCAACAGGGCACACAGGTCTCGCATGGAGGCCCAGTCATTGGTGGTGAAGTGGTGCTGTTCTGTAGTGCGACTGACCCGTGCGTGCTGCAGCTGAAACTCCACTATGGCCTGCTGCTGCTCGCACAGTCTGTCCAGCATGTGCAAGGTGGAGTTCCACCTGGTGGGCACGTCGCATATGAGGCGGTGAGCGGGAAGGCTAAAGTTATGCTGTAGCGCAGACAGGCGAGCAGCAGCAGGATGTGAACGCCGGAAGCGCGAACAGACGGCCCGCACTTTATGCAGCAGCTCTGACATGTCGGGGTAGTTGTGAATGAACTTCTGCACCACCAAATTCAGCACATGCGCCAAGCAAGGGATGTGCGTCAAATTGGCTAGTCCCAGAGCTGCAACGAGATTTCGCCCATTATCACACACCACCAGGCCGGGCTTGAGGCTCACCGGCAGCAACCACTCGTCGGTCTGTTGTTCTATACCGCGCCACAACTCCTGTGCGGTGTGGGGCCTGTCCCCCAAACATATGAGTTTCAGAATGGCCTGCTGACGTTTACCCCGGGCTGTGCTGAAGTTGGTGGTGAAGGTGTGTGGCTGACTGGATGAGCAGGTGGAAGAAGAGGAGGAGGAAGCCGAGAAGGAGGAGGTGGCAACAGGAGGCAAAGAATGTTGCCCTGCGATCCTTGGCGGCGGAAGGACGTGCGCCAAACAGCTCTCCGCCTGGGGCCCAGCTGCCACTACATTTACCCAGTGTGCAGTTAGGGAGATATAGCGTCCCTGGCCGTGCTTACTGGTCCACATATCTGTGGTTAAGTGGACCTTGCTACAGATGGCGTTGCGCAGTGCACACTTGATTTTATCGGATACTTGGTTGTGCAGGGAAGGCACGGCTCTCTTGGAGAAGTAGTGGCGGCTGAGAACAACATACTGTGGGACAGCAAGCGACATGAGCTGTTTGAAGCTGTCTGTGTCCACCAGCCTAAATGACAGCATTTCATAGGCCAGTAGTTTAGAAATGCTGGCATTCAGGGCCAGGGATCGAGGGTGGCTAGGTGGGAATTTACGCTTTCTCTCAAATGTTTGTGAGATGGAGAGCTGAACGCTGCCGTGTGACATGGTTGAGACGCTTGGTGACGGAGGTGGTGGTGGTGTTGGTGGTACATCCCCTGTTTGCTGGGCGGCAGGTGCCAACGTTCCTCCAGAGGCGGAGGAAGAGGCCGAGGCGGCAGCAGCAGAAGAGGCCGAGGCGGCAGCAGCAGAAGAGGTAGCAGGGGGAGCCTGAGTGACTTCCTTGGTTTTAAGGTGTTTACTCCACTGCAGTTCATGCTTTGCATGCAGGTGCCTGGTCATGCAGGTTGTGCTCAGGTTCAGAACGTTAATGCCTCGCTTCAGGCTCTGATGGCACAGCGTGCAAACCACTCGGGTCTTGTCGTCAGCACATTGTTTGAAGAAGTGCCATGCCAGGGAACTCCTTGAAGCTGCCTTTGGGGTGCTCGGTCCCAGATGGCGGCGGTCAGTAGCAGGCGGAGTCTCTTGGCGGCGGGTGTTCTGCTTTTGCCCACTGCTCCCTCTTTTGCTACGCTGTTGGCTCGGTCTCACCACTGCCTCTTCCTCCGAACTGTGAAAGTCAGTGGCACGACCTTCATTCCATGTGGGGTCTAGGACCTCATCGTCCCCTGCATCGTCTTCCACCCAGTCTTGATCCCTGACCTCCTGTTCAGTCTGCACACTGCAGAAAGACGCAGCAGTTGGCACCTGTGTTTCGTCATCATCAGAGACATGCTGAGGTGGTATTCCCATGTCCTCATCATCAGGAAACATAAGTGCGTCAGTGCAGTCTATGTCTTCCACCGCTGGGGAAGGGCTAGGTGGATGCCCTTGGGAAACCCTGCCAGCAGAGTCTTCAAACAGCATAAGAGACTGCTGCATAACTTGAGGCTCAGACAGTTTCCCTGATATGCATGGGGGTGATGTGACAGACTAATGGGGTTGGTTTTCAGGCGCCATCTGTGCGCTTTCTGCAGAAGACTGGGTGGGAGATAATGTGAACGTGCTGGATCCACTGTCGGCCACCCAATTGACTAATGCCTGTACCTGCTCAGGCCTTACCATCCTTAGAACGGCATTGGGCCCCACCATATATCGCTGTAAATTCTGGCGGCTACTGGGACCTGAGGTAGTTGGTGCACTAGGACGTGTGGATGTGGCAGAACGGCCACGTCCTCTCCCAGCACCAGAGGGTCCACTAACACCACCACGACCATGTCCACGTCCGCGTCCCTTACTAGATGTTTTCCTCATTGTTATGGTTCACCACAACAACAAAAATATTATTTGGCCCAATGTATTGTATTCAAATTCAGCGGGATATAAATTTGAGGCCTAGTGTTTAGGCGCTGGGTGACCGGTATGGATTTAGTGACAGAATTAGACTGGGATATGGCCAAAAAATAACCACACTATTGCTGGTTAAATGCACTTGGTGTGACAGCTTGACCAACCACACTACTGAGGGTTAAATGCACTTGGTGACGGGCACAGCTTGCCCCTGATGTAGTATATGGCCAAAAAATGAACAGACTATTGCTTGTTAAATGCACTTGGTGTGACAGCTTCACCCTGATGTAGGCTTTAGCCAAAAAACAACCACACCATTGAGGGTTAAATGCACTTGGTGACAGGCGCAGCTTGCCCCTTATGTAGTATATGGCCAAATAATGAACAGACTATTGCTGGTTAAATGCACTTGGTGTGACAGCTTGACCAACCACACTACTGAGGGTTAAATGCACTTGGTGACGGGCGCAGCTTGCCCCTGATGTAGTATATGGCCAAATAATGAACAGACTATTGCTGGTTAAATGCACTTGGTGTGACAGCTTGACCAACCACACTACTGAGGGTTAAATGCACTTGGTGACGGGCGCAGCTTGCCCCTGATTTAGTATATGGCCAAAAAATAAACAGACTATTGCTGGTTAAATGCACTTGGTGTGACAGCTTCACCCTGATGTAGGCTTTAGCCAAAAAACAACCACACCATTGAGGGTTAAATGCACTTGGTCGCAGCTTGGATGCACTTGCTCGCAGCACCGCACAAGACACAAAATGGCCGCCGATCACCCCAGAAAAAAGTGACTGACAAACGGTCTGGGCAGCCTAAAAACAGTGAGCAATTGAATTTCAGCAGCTCAATGATGCACAGCTGCAGATCGATCGATTAATCAAGTCCTTTGGAGGAGTTAATCTGCCTAATCTCGCCCTACTGTCGCAGCTGCAACCTCTCCCTACGCTAATAGGAGCAGAGTGACGGGCGGCGCTATGTGACTCCAGCTTAAATAGAGGCTGGGTCACATGGTGCTCTGGCCAATCACAGCCATGCCAATAGTAGGCATGGCTGTGACGGCCTCTTGGGGCAAGTAGTATGACGCTTGTTGATTGGCTGCTTTGCAGCCTTTCAAAAAGCGCCAAGAAAGCGTCACAAAAGCGCCAAGAAAGCGACGAACACCGAACCCGAACCCGGACTTTTACGAAAATGTCCGGGTTCGGGTCCGTGTCACGGACACCCCAAAATTCGGTACGAACCCGAACTATACAGTTCGAGTTCGCTCATCCCTAATCAGTACTCATGAATTTACCATGATATGCATTAGAGATGTGCGAATAGAATCAGACGAAGTGGAAATCAATCCGAATTTCAGGAAAATGGCGGCTACACGTGTGAGGACTGAGGACATGGGGCAAGGAACTCTGGGAAGGTGGGATCACCCAGATTGACATGCATGCATGCATGCATCCAATCAGCAGCCAGCCAGCCCTGTGATGTCACAGCACTATAAATACAGCAGCCATTTTAGATTCTGCCATTTTCCAGCGTTCTGAGTGTAAGGACACACGTGAGAAGGCGCTAGGGACAGCAATAGGAAAAACCTCATTGTGATTAAAAACAACGAATTTTTTTTGACAGGGACAGGGATAGGGAGGAATCATTTCACAGCATCTTATTGCAGAGACAGGCGTCAGAAGAGGCTAGGGACAGTGCTAGAAAAGTGATTTACAAGTGCAGGGAAAGATTACTTGGGGATCCAAATAGCCATTATACAGCTCTGTCATTCCATCAATTAGTTCTTGGGGTGCAAGTGTTATGTTGAAAAGCCTTTAGTGGCTTATACAGTGTATCTGTGAAAAAAGAAAAATATATACGCAGTTCACTGTTGCAGTAATTTGCGTGAAAGCATTTAGTGGCCTATTTCAGTACAAAAATAAAAATATATACGCACTTCACTGTTGCTGTTATTTGTGGTGAAAGCGTTTTTAGTGGCCTATTTCAATACAGAGAAAAATATATACGCACTTCACTGTTGCAGTTTTTTGTGGCGAAAGCATTTAGTGGCCTGTTTCAGTACAGAAAGAAAAATATATACGCACTTCACTGTTCCAGTTATTTGTGGTAAAAGCATTTAGTGGCCTATTTTAGTACAGAAAGAAAAATATATAAATGCAGTTCACTGTTGCAGTTATTTGTGGTGAAAGCGTTTAGTGGCCTATTTCAGTCCCAAAAAAAATATATATTCTCAGTTCACTTCTGCAGTTATATGTGTTGAAAGCGTTTAGTGGCTGGTGATGAGCGGCAGAAGCTATATTCGAATTTGTAATATTTCACAAATATTTGGGCGAATATTCATCATATATTTGCAAATTCCCGGTTATCTTGATTGCGAAAAATCAGCAATGTAATATTCGCATAATGCGCGCGAAATACAGGCGTGGGTCACTTTTGCTACATTTCCAAGCTGCTAGAAGTTTCCTGAGACTGGAGAAAATGGTTGGCACGGCAGAACATTAAAAATGGCTTTATATGCAGTTAGAGTTCTCCAATATATTCGCAATTGCACTAATTAGCACTAATGATGTGAATATTTTGGCGCAATACGTGAAACTTCAAATTTTAGCAGGTCTGCATGTATGTATGGACAGCAGAACCTATCACACTACCTAACACACTGCACTGCAACAGCTACACTATATCAGGGTATAACCTACACTGACTATCTCCCACTAACTGTATATATATATAAGCTATCTAACTATCTATCTAATGTAGTGTGGAAAGCAAAGAGCAAAGCAATGACACTGCTGTCTCTCTCAGAACTTAAAAAAACTGTAGAAAATGGCTGCTGGGGAGGTTCTTATATAGTAAGGGGTAGGCAACTTTCCTATTGGTTGCTAGGGATGTTGCTAAGCTCAGACAAAGACATTGCTGCCTTCTCATTGGCCCATAAGCAAGAAGTGAGGTTACTGTCGGAAAAAAAAATCTAGAATATTCAAAATTACGAATATATATCACTATATTCTAAATATTCGAGAATTCTCGAAGTGCCGATATTCCCGATTAATAATCGCGATTCGAATATTCGCGCCCAACACTATTAGTGGCATATTTCAGTACAAAAAGAAGAATATATACGCAGTTCACTGTTGCAGTTAAAGAGGACCTTTCACCAGAATAAAACATCTAAACTAACTATACAGACATGTAGAGCGGTGCCCAGGGATCCCCCTGCACTTACTGTTATACCTGGGCGCTGCTCCGTTCTCCGGTTATTGCCTCCGGTATCTTCATAATTAGGCTCCACCCAGGGGAACCTGCCGGCGTCTCATTCTCCCAGGCTGTAGTGCTGGCCAATCACAGCGCTCAGCTCATAGCCTGAGAGGCTTTTTTCTCTCTGAGGCTATGAGCTGAGTGCTGCGATTGGCCAGCGCTACAGCCTGGGAGAATGAGACGACGGCAGGTTCCCCTGGGTGGAGCCTAATTATGAAGATACCGGAGGCAATAACCGGAGAACGGAGCAGCGCCCAGGTATAACAGTAAGTGCAGGGGGATCCCTGGGCACCGCTCTACATGTCTGTATAGTTAGTTTAGATGTTTTATTCTGGTGAAAGGTCCTCTTTAATTGTGGTGAAAGCATTTAGTGGCCTATTTCAGTACAAAAAGATAAATATATACGCACTTCACTGTTGCAGTTATTTGTGGTGAAAGCATTTAGTGGCCTATTTCAGTACGGAAAGAAAAATATATACGCATTTCACTGTTGCAGTTATTTGTGGTGAAAGCGTTTAGTGGCCTATTTCAGTACAAAAATAAATATATATTCGTTGCTTTTAGGGGTGTTTTAATTAGCTTTTAATTTATTTAGTTCAGCAAAAAGTATGTCAGACAGAGAAGTGCCAAGCCATGCACAGAGGAGTGGCAGAGGCCAAAATGTTTCTGGCGCAGTCAGAGGTCGCAGCAGAGTAAGGGGGCGTGGCAGCAGGATTCGCAGCAAGAGGCCTGAACTCCCGGTGTCATCTAGCAGTCGTGTCTTGACCAGCAACCCAGTTGTTCTTGATTTGTTAACTCAGTCATCAGCTTCATCCCAAGTGACATCAGGCACCCCAAGCCAACAGTCGGTGGGTTCGTCAGACACAACCCTTAGTTGGCATGGCCCGGGAGCAGGCCCTGTGCCCCCACTTGTCCTCAACCTGCCTCTGTCCTCTGTCCGTTCCCTCACCGCGAGAAGTATTATATTCTGTAGGCTCAGCTCCACTTTTTAGCAAGGAAGAGCTACTAGAGGGCGGTCAGCAGCTACTCAGCCAAGATCTGGAGGAGACATCCGCCATTTCCTCCGCTAGGCCGGCAAGTAGTGATGAGGAGAGTGTCGTGGGAGGTGGTGTTGTGAGCGGTCAGCCTCCTGACTCAGAGACCATTGAGGAGGACCTCAGTGACGTGCAGACACTACTCGATGATGATGAAGTCGATCTCACTTGGGAGCCGCGTGCAGAAGGGGCTTCATCATCATCAGGAGAAGAGGGTGGCAGTTGCACGTGAGGCAGTGGCTGAGCCAGCAAGGTGGTAGCATGTCTGGGAGTCAGCAGGGTGGCATCAGTGGGAAGTCAGGAGCCAAACGTGCTCGGGTTAGACTATCTGCTTTACAGCAACCTACCTGCCCGGGAAGCAGTGGTGCAGGGGTTCGTGGAGGCAGCGGCAGTAGCAGTCAGTCAGTGCGGACTGTTGGGGGGAAAATCACCTACTCGGTGGTTTGGCATTTTTTTGTTAAGCCGCCGCAGGAGGTTAACATGGCCATATGTAGAATATGTGGGCAGAAGGTGAAGCATGGCCAGGGTGCCAATGTTGGCAACACAGCCCTGCGTTAACATATGCAGCGTCACAATTAAGTGGCCTGGGAGAACCGTGGCTCCGATGTGGTTGTCCCGCCTCCCACAGCAACCGCTGCATCACCCAGGGGCACTCACCCGGTTTCAGCCAGCCAAGGCTCCACCACCTCAGCCGAAGGAAGCTGTCTGTCATTTCAATCTTCTGCTGGTCCAGATGCTCCTGCTCCTCCTACTCCTCGTCAGTCATTACGTCAGCAATCGATCACCGAAGCGATTGCCAAGAGACAGCAGTATGCCTCCACGCATCCAACGGCGCAGAAGCTGAACGTGCTCCTGTACAAGTTGCTAGTACTGCAGTCCCTCCCTTTCCAAGTGGTGGACTCTGCACCTTTCAGAGAACTGATGGTTTGTGCTGAGCTGGGTCCCAAGCCGTAATTTCTTTGCCAAAAAGGCAGTACCAGCCCTGCACAAATATGTAGAACAGAAGGTGGGCCAGTCCTTGAGCCTGGCGGTGTCTGCCAAAATGCACGGCAGTGCAGACGTGTGGAGCTGTAACTACGGTCAGAGGACATACATGTCGTTTATGGCCCACTGGGTAAATGTGGTTTTTGCACAGCCAAACCAGCAACTTGGCCAGGTCACGACGCTTCAGCCTCCACTTTGTCACACCATTGGTCCTGCGACAATGTCCACCTCTGCCTCCTCATCCTCCACCATGTCCTCAGCCTCCACTGCAGGGACAAGTCACAGAGCCCCTCCAGCATACCACATGTGCAGGGCACGGCGGTGTCATGCTGTTCTGCACCTAGTTTGCCTTGGCGAACAGAGTTACACAAAGGAGGAACTGCTCCATGTCCTTCAGCAAGAAATAGAATACTGGCTTTCTCTGAGACAGCTGAAAATCTGAACCATGATGACCCTCAACATAGGCTGATATGCCAACATAGGCTGATATTCCACCCGTTGGAATTCCACCCTCCATATGTTGGACTGACTATATGAACAGAGAAAGGCCATCAACGATTTCTTGATGATGCAAGCAGATACTCCCCTGTGTAACTTCGATGTCAGCCAGTGGCAGCTCATGCGTGACACCTGCCATTTGCTCAGGTCCTTTGAGGATGCCACGTTATTTGCCAGTTGCCAGGATTACGGGATGAACGGCTTCATTCCACTCCTTCATGTCCTGGAACAAATGGTGATAACAATGGCTGGTCAGGGGCCTGGAGACTTGGTGCCTAGATCTCACGGCCACAATGGCCCTGTGGGGGCTGAACTGGAAGAGGAGGAGAAGGGGGAGGAGGACATTGGAGCACAGGCAATGTGTAGCGAAATGGGTGGTTTTTCTACTTAGTTGACAGGAGAGGAGGAGCATGAGCAGCCAGAGGAGCTACATGGCGATGAGGAAGATGAGACAGAGGGCCCAGACACACCATGGCAGTATGCAGTGGTGGAGATGGAGGCATGGAGTCCCTCCGAGTCACTTGCACAATTGGCCAGATCCATGCTCACTTGCTTGCGTAGTGACAGCCGAATTGTCACCATTCAGCAGAGGGATGACTTCTGGCTCTCCACCTTGTTGGACCCTCGCTACCAATCCAGAATGGGGGCCTTTTTTACACCCACTGAGAGGGAGGACAAAGTGAACTACTACAGAGACATCCTATGTAGTCAGTTGGCTGCTGCCTATCTGTGCCATCATCCATCCTCCCTCAGGTCTGACGGTCTGACAAGGGGGGCCTCTGCGCTCACGATTCACTACCATGGCTGCTGGGGAGGGGTGGGATGGCAGGAGCAATACCAGCTCCATCAGCAGCAGCCTGAGTCTACAGTCGCTGATGAGTAGCTTTCTTCACCCGCATAGTGAAGAAACTACTCACCAGCAGCAGCAGCAGGTAGACCTGGAGCAGGACCTGAACCAGCCGGTGGTGGCATATTTGGACAGCACCCTGCCAACCCACATTGAATATCTGCTGGACTACTGGGCAGCCAAACTGGATTTGTGGCCACAACTAGCAGAGTTTGCCCTGGAAAAGCTGTCCTGTCCGACCAGTAGTGTGGCATCAGAGCGGGTGTTTAATGTGGCGGGGGCCATAGTTACCCCAAGGAGAACTCGCCTGTCCACCCAAAATGTGGAGAGACTGACCTTTTTCAAGATGAATAAGGCATAGATTAGCCATGATTTTCACCTACCAATGCCTGATGCATCAGATTAGATCATTCATGCTGCCTCACACACACCTTGACAAAAGAGACCAGTTTATTCTGGCTACCTGCCTCAGCTACTATTCTGATGCTGCCACGCACCTGATGCCACACATCTGAGGCCAAGTGTTCCTTCTTTCACCCACCATCGTTAGCGGGTACTGGTATTGCCACCCAACGCCCCACTCTGTCACCGGGTCACTTTGTGGTATCCTGCTGCTGCTGCCATATCCACACTATGTCACCTTGCCACTCTGTGGTATCCTGTTTCTGCTGCTGCCATATCCACACTATGTCACCTTGACACTCTGTGGTATCCTCCTGATGCCGCTGCTGTCGACACCCACAGACTTGGTCATTGTGCCACTCTGTGGCCTATATATGTCACAGTGACATACATATACTATCCCCTCCTAGATATCTTAAATTCTCAGTGATATTGTCACTCTGTGGCCTTCTCACACTGCTGCCACCTCCAGACTCTGTCATTGTGCCACTTGGTGGCCTCCTCATACTGCTGCCATCTCCAGACTCTGTCATTGTGGCACTCGGTGGCCTCCTCATACTGCTGCCAACTCCAGACCCTGTTATTGGGCCACTCTGTGGTCTCCTCATGCTTCCACCTCACCACTATGTCATAGGTAGTGATGAGCGGGAGGTGTCATATTCGATTTTGCGAATATTCGATTGATTATTCGTCTTATATTCGTTGAAATCGAATATTCGTCATTATTCTATTTATTGCGAATAATATGCGATTTAATTATTTGCGTATTGCGATTTTCTTTTAACTGTATAAGGCAACTTTCCTATTGGTTGGCTATTTAGAATATTCACATTTTTTCCCCCCAATCCTTACAGTTGCTTGCATACTCCTCCCCGACAAGAGTCCCCGTCACCATGGGAATGCCTGTGGATTAGAAAATACCATCGGATCTGAGTTTTCCCTGAGATCGTGAAAACTCAGATCCGATGGTATATTCTAACCCACAGGCGTTCCCATGGTGACGGGGACGCTTGTCGAGAAAGGAGTATGCGAACGACCGTACAGATTGCAAAAATAAAAGATGAATATTCTAAATAACGAATATTCGCTATATTGCTATATATTTGTTTTTTAGAATATTCGTCATATTCGTCATATTCTAAAACACGAAGTTATAGCAATATAGCGAATATTCGTGAAATACACATATAGACTGCAATTTAGCTAATATAGTGCTATAGTATTTTTTTTTATAGTGTACATTTTTTCCAAATCTGAACTTCAGAAGAGACAAAAAAAAAGATTATAGCACTATATTAGCTAAATTGCAGTCTACAACGGATCCTGTCTGTGTAGCAGCTGTAAGGCCTGTATGGTCCCATCAGAATTGGCTTATGTTATGATTTTGTAGCCAAAAGCAGGAGTGGGTACAAAACACAGAAGACATGGAAATATTCCATTCACGAGTCATCTCTGTTTTGGATCCACTCCTGTTTTTTTTGGCATTAGCAATACTGATGGATTACTGACCAAATGCTGACCGAGTGAAGGCGTACGCTCCACAGACAGGATCCGCTTTTTGTGGGTTATTGTTCTGACGGATTAGAGGAAGGGCAAATTAATCAGTGACGTCAACACAAACTTACTGCTGACATCCTCTCCACTGTGTCCGGGGGGCTCTACTTGTATAAGCGTTTAATAGAACAGGTTCTTTAGACATCTACAGACGTGGACAAAATTGTTGGTACCCTTTGGTCAATGAAAGAAAAAGTCACAATGGTCACAGAAATAACTTTAATCTGACAAAAGTAATAATAAATTAAAATTCTATAAATGTTAACCAATGAAAGTCAGACATTGTTTTTCAACCATGCTTCAACAGAATTATGTAAAAAAATAAACTCATGAAACAGGCATGGACAAAAATGATGGTACCCCTAGAAAACACAGAACATAATGTGACCAAAGGGACATGTTAATTCAAGGTGTGTCCACTAATTAGCATCACAGGTGTCTACAACCTTGTAATCAGCCATTGGGCCTATATATATGGCTCCAGGTAATCACTGTGTTGTTTGGTGATATGGTGTGTACCACACTCGACATGGACCAGAGGAAGCAAAGGAAAGAGCTGTCTCAAGAGATCAGAAAGAAAATTATAGACAAGCATGTTAAAGGTAAAGGCTATAAGACCATCTCCAAGCAACTAGATGTTCCTGTGAGTACAGTTGCACATATTATTCATAAGTTTAAGATCCATGGGACTGTAGCCAACCTCCCTGGACGTGGCCGCAGGAGGAAAATTGATGACAAATCTAAGAGACGGATAATCCGAATGGTAACAAAAGAGCCTAGAAAGACTTCTAAAGAGATTCAAGGTGAACTTCATGCTCAAGGAACATCAGTGTCAGATCGCACCATCCGTCGTTGTTTGAGCCAAAGTGGACTACATGGGAGACGACCAAGGAGGACACCATTGTTGAAAACGAATCATAAAAAAGCAAGACTGGAATATGCCAAACTACATGTTGACAAGCCACAAAGCTTCTGGGAGAATGTCCTGTGGACAGATGAGACAAAAATCGAAGTTTTTGCCAAGGCACATCAGCTGTATGTTCACAGACGAAAAAATGAAGCATATCAAGAAAAGAACACTGTCCCTACTGTGAAACATGGAGGAGGCTCTGTTATGTTCTGGGGCTGCTTTGCTGCGTCTGGCACAGGGTGTCTTGAATCTGTGCAGGGTACAATGAAATCTCAAGACTATCAAGGAATTCTAGAGAGAAATGTACTAGCCAGTGTCAGAAAGCTTGGTCTCAGTCGCAGGTCATGGGTCTTGCAACAGGACAATGACCCAAAACACACCGCTAAAAACACCCAAGAATGGCTAAGAGGAAAAAATTGGACTATTCTAAAGTGGCCTTCTATGAGCCCTGACCTCAATCCTATTGAGCATCTTTGGAAGGAGCTGAAACATGCAGTCTGGAAAAGGCACCCTTCAAACCGGACACAACTGGAGCAGTTTGCTCATGAGGAGTGGGCCAAAATACCTGCTGAGAGGTGCAGATGTCTCATTGACAGTTACAGGAAGCGTTTGATTGCAGTGATTGCCTCAAAAGGTTGCGCAACAAAATATTAAGTTAGGGGTACCATCATTTTTGTCCATGCCTGTTTCATGAGTTTATTTTTTTACATAATTCTGTTGAAGCATGGTTGAAAAACAATGTCTGACTTTCATTGGTTAACATTTATAGAATTTTAATTTATTATTACTTTTGTCAGATTAAAGTTATTTCTGTGACCATTGTGACTTTTTCTTTCATTGACCAAAGGGTACCAACAATTTTGTCCACGTCTGTATGTGGAATCAGCTGACGACAGTGTAAAAGGAGTGCGCTTTTTCTTGCCGCTAACTTCGACCTGTAAGGCTGAGTTCATACTTGAGTTATTTGGTCAGTTTTGGCCCCGTGACTGCCCAAATAAGTGAAGTGTGCAGTGGTTCAAGAGCGACACCCAGTGGCGTAACTACCAGGGATTCAGCTGCTTTGGCGCTCCGGCAGCGTGTGTGACAGTTTATTTTCAAGTTAGTTAAATATGATCGATTCTTGTCTTAATGGGGGGGGGTTGGCACTTGATACTGGCACATGGGTGGGTTTGGCACTATGATACTGGCACATGGGGGGAGAGGCACTTGATACTGACACTTTTTTTGGGGGGGGAGATGGCACTATGATACTGGGACATGGGGGGAAGAGAGAGGCACTTGATACTGGCACATGGGGGTGTTTGGCACTATGATACTGGCACATGGGAGTGGGAAGGAGAGAGGCACTTGATACTGGCACATTGGGGGGGGTGGCACTATGATACTGGGACATGTGGGGGGGAGGAGAGAGGCACTTGATACTGGCACATGATGGGGGGGCATCTATGGGGACACTTACTGGCACATTATTGGAGGGCATTATGGGGGACACTAGTCTGGCAGCCTATCAGAGGCCGGACACTGAGGGCCATCTACTGGGGCACTATATATGGGGCATTTTATACTGGTACATTATGGGGGGCACTAGCAGGAAGGGGGGAGAGGAGCACTATCGGGGACCTAACTGGGGGCACTATATAGGAGTATTTTATACTGGCACATTATGGGGGCACTATGGGGACATTAGCTCAACTGGGGTCATTACAAGGGGGTATTTTTGCACTGTCACATTATAAGGAGAATTATTACTACTGGGGGGGGGGCATTATGGTGGGCTTCATTACTCCCCAGTGGTATGACCCCCTAGTAGCAGCACCAGCCTCTCCCTGCTCTGCTATCCCTCTGCCCCTTCTCCAAATCCTTATTATGAAATCTTTCTCATTAGGATAAAGCACAACATCAGCTCCGCCTCTTCCAAAGTGTGGAAGTGGTGTCCGAGATCCCCAAGGGCCAAGTAACTGTAAGTTTTCATATGAAATATGTTTATGTTATACACATATAGCATACACTGTGCCACACAATGTACAGTATACCGCTACACTGTGCCTAAGGAGTGGGGTTTACACAGGAGGAGGGAGGTGCGAAGCGCGCTGGAGGGGTCCTTACAAATATTTGCTGTGGGGCTCAGTCACTTCTAGTTACGCCCCTGGCGACGCCTGTCATCTGCATGTCAAACTGACTCACAGTATTATTTCACTACCAAAGCAGACTCCCTATGCGTGTTACTGCAAGGCACAGTGTTCTACACCCCTATAAAGGCTCTCAGCAGCCAGGAAATAGCCGTTTTTTTTATGTAATTCGCAGCGAATATATTCAGATCTAACTAATTCGGCAAATTGAATTTTTGAAAAATTTGAATTTTTGAAAAATTTGCTTATTTTTAATATGCATGTTTACAATTAAAGCAACTTTTACACTCGCGTTTTGGCTTTCCGTTTGTGAGATCCATTCAGGGCTCTCACAAGCAGTCCAAAATAGATCAGCTTTGCCCTAATGCATTCTAAATGGAAAGGACCCGCTCAGAATGCATCAGTTTGCCTCCTATCAATCTCCTCTTGATGAAAGTGAGCCAAACGGATCCGTCCCCATTGACTTACATTGTGTGTCAGGATGGATCCATTTGGCTCAGTTTCGTCAAGCGGACAGCAAAACGCTGTAGGCAGCGTTTTGTTGTCTGCCTCCAGAGCGGAATGGAGACTGATCGGCACAATATAAAAAGGATCCGTCTCTCATTGACTTTCAATGGAAATCATGACGGATCCGTCTTGGCTATGTTACAGATAATACAAATGGATCCGTTCATGACGGATACATGCGGTTGTATTATTGTAACAGATCAGTTTTTGCTGCAGATCCATGACAGATCGGGCAAAAAAACGAGTGTGAAAGTAGCCTAATGCATTCTTTAACATTGAAATTGCAACACCAAAAAAGATAGCGCTATAAGGTTATGCAAATCAAGGAAGTAGCAGGTGTCGCTAAGAACTGCAAATAATCTAATTTTCAAGCACCTAGCTCCAATCTATGGCATGTGGAAGGGGGATAAAAACTAGACTGAAAGCAAAATGAAAGAATATGTGAAACAGAAAGCCATGCATATGTCAGAAGACAATTTTTTGCGCCTCGCTCAGCAAGTGGGCATGATTTAGAAGAAAAGGGTGTCATGCATAATTCTGGTGCATAGTAAGACAAATAAAATGTGCCATAAATTAGGACCAAATTTATCAAGTGAATAGAGATGAGGGGCAGTAACGTATTATAAAAAAAATAAGGTTTATTAGGATTAATTAAGATCCCAGACTTGGGAAAACAAGCCCCTACTAGACGAAACAACAGACAACAGTGTGGGGCTCACGTGGGTGAGTCCCCACAAGGTAGGTCCCTCAGTCAGAGCTGACCACCAGTTAAACACAAAATTGGGGTCTTTGGCGGGTGCCGTAGACCTAAAATGATGCCATAAGGCAAAGTGAAGGGTAGATCTTACCGGGAGTGCCAGTCAGGACAGATGTACTCCAGTGCACAGGAGGTGGAGGAGCTGCTTGTGTTGTGAGACACGTCCTCTTGTCCGTGATACCAGGGTTCCAAGGGGCTACAGGGAAGAGTCTATCCCTGTTAGTGCCCTACTTGGCCTATGAGTCCCTATGGTATCCTCCTAACACGGGGTCCTAGCCCTATTAAGTCGCCCTAGGTAGCCCTAAGGGGACAACAATTTGGTCCTGATGATAATAAGGGCTGCCAGATATTGACCAAATTTATCATCCATCATCACCCACTAAGATAAACCTGCCAACCGCTCCCTCTTCTTGATTGACAAGGTCCGGCGACATGACTATGTAGTAACCTGGCCCTGTCAATCTAGAAGGAGAGAGAGGGACTGGCAGATGAAGCAAAAGGAGCAGGGGTACACAGAGTGGCTTGGGTCTGCCCTCAGCGCACTTAACTGCTCATTTGCATATGAGTTAAAGTTTGCTATGTGAAAGGTATCATTACATTCAGCTTGGCATACAAGGCAGTGTGTCTGGTTTAAAGCCTTTGCATCACCTTGGACACTGGTGGCATGCCAGATAGCTGCGGCATGCTCTACATTTATTTCTATGGGAGCTCAGAAAATAATCGCTTGAGCGTGTTTGTCAGAAATGGAGAGCGGACCGTGTGAACCATTTACCTCTGTGGGACTGCTGGACGAGTGCTTGGCTATTTTCGGAACTGTCCTAGAAAAGAATGGAGGGTGGCCCCGCATGTGTGCCTACTTTCCGTTAACTTCGGGGGTCACATTCTGGAGATAAGAGCGGGTCTCAGAGGTGGGATCCACATCTATTTGACATTGGTGGCGTATCTATGCCACCAATTTCTGAGATGAGACAACCCCTTTAATAGTGAATTTCCTGGTGACAGACTCGATTTAATAAAGAATATCTTTATTGCCAGGAAATAAGCAGAACTTTAGTGGTGGGATGTGTTTGTGTGGTGATGAAAACCAGATTTGTGCTCTTCTCCCATATGTATACCCGTGGCCTGGGGATTCACATAAGACTTTAGAATAATTACTTTATTAAAGAAATCCATGCAACGCATGGCTTAAAAGTTTTTTTCTAAGGACAACGCTCATCACTTTTCCACAGGATCCCCATCAGTCCCCGGAGTTTGAATGGAGTGACACCTTGCATGACCAATTGCTACTCCATTAAGTGATCAGTGGTGTTCCCAGCAGGCATCCTGCTAAGGGCCCAGCGATGGGAACCCCAAGAAATACTTATCATCTAGTGGCAAATTTAAGGAGTTGTCCAGCCACCTAAACATTTAAAAAAATCTAACCTTACCAATCCTGTGCCACTGCCATTCTGACATTTTCCAGGTCGCCCTCTAGATTCTGTATCCTGGCCTTCAGCAGTGACACGATCCAACACGGACATCTGACTACTGCAGTCACAGGTTATCAGAAAGAGAATTTTTACAGGAAGTACAGGCCCAGAGAACCCCTCTAACTAGTGGTTTTACAACCAAATTTAACACGCTATGCTATTAATGTAGCACGCTAAACATTTGCTTGAACCTACTACACCTGTATTAAAATTAAAAATAAGAGAAGTTAACCAGTGCACCCTGATAATTTGTTTGGCGGCCTCATGTGTGCACCTACAATAAAGCACATTGAGCACCTATACATTATTTGACTAGTATGATTGATATTAGAAATGAGCATAGCCTTTAATCTTCTCAAAATAAACAGATGATAAAGAACTTCCTTTTACAGATCTAGATTGGAATTGCATTTTGCTTCCCTTAAACCCAGCTCTGTGTAACATATGAGAGTACTTCCCAACCCTTTACCACAGAATTGTTACTACAATTAAAATATAGATTGGAAAGACGATGACGACTCCGAATCCAAATTTTAGGTGATTCGATTTGGGCACATAATAAAAATAAAAAATAAAAAAAAGAATAAAAAATTAAGAGACTACTGTACAGAGAAAAAGATTAAGCCTGAGGAGACCTCAGAGTGTCATACATAAGTTTCCAGGTCAATTGGAGCACTTTTGATTAGGATAAAATGAACATGGACCCAGATCGAATCGGTTGACTAATTTGGCCAAATTGATCCTGAATTGGAATTTTGAGCGCTTTGCTCATCTCTAAATATAACATAACCTAGTTTCTAATATGTAACATTAATTATGTTCCAACTGTGATCACCTTCTTCCCACCAGCTGTGACCTAGTGTGCATGGAATAACTACTGTGGAGCATCTTTTCTTTAAACTCTCTGCTGTTCCTTTCATCTGTTATTCCTCCTGGAAATGTATGAATACATTTACAAATAGGTGTTACCAATTCCACATGTCTATGACACTGTCCAATCAGTGCTGACAAAATCAGACTGTGTATGGAAACGCCTTGTTCATAAGGGGAATGGTAATGCCCATCTGTTAATTTATTTATATATTTCCAATAGAAATCACAGAAGAATAGCATAATGCAGGGTTCCAACAAAAGATGCTTAAAATTGTTATTTCATGTAGAATACATGTATTTACTGACAGATGTGTGAGGAATGCTGACAGGTTCTCTTTAAGAATATGCTCCTCTATCACATGTCCCCTATGTGTACGGAGTATGGATCCAGAATTGTCACCTGCAGGCAGTGTCTACTGTTACTAAGCAGCAGCTGGAACATATTTTGCTTATTAGTTCAATTGTTAACCCTTTCAGGGCACAGTGATTTTCTTATTTTTTTTTTCGTTTTAATTCTTAACTCCCTGCCTTCAAGGAGCCATGACTTTTTTATTTTTCCCCATCTAGTAACAAATATACAGGGCCGCCATCAGGGGGGTACAGCCGATACCCCAGTAAGGGGCCCGGACCCCGGGGGGGCCCGGCCGGTCCCAAGTGATAGTCGGTGAGTGATAGGCCGCGTCGCTACAGGTAATCCGTATCCTGCAGTAACTCATCTCCGTAAATCAGCGCTCATCTCTTTACTATGGTACCTTACACTCAGCTCCGGTAACAGGCAATGCGGGCGGCGCTTACTCACTGGTGACACGCGCCTGCTCCTCCCACTACGATAGTGAGTGAGCACTGCCGCCCGCACTGCACTGTTACTGGAGCTGAGTGTAAGGTACATTGTAACGTGTGCGCCCCTTTGTCGTATTGCGGACCGCCTTTGCGGATCCGCAATACGCGGGTGCCGTTCCGTGGGCATTCCGCATCACAGAATTTTGCGGGCTGCAACATGACCACGGGGCGCACACGTTCGTGTGCAAGAGGCCTTGGGTAGTAAAAAGATGAGAGCTGATTAAAAGTTAAAGTTACTGCAGGATATGGATTACAGTTTATAAATGTATACTCCTGTGAGCAGCGGGGAGGGGGATCTATGGATGGCGGCACTGTTATAGGGAGGGGTATCTGTGGATGACACTGTTATAGAGAGGATCTGTGAATGACACTGTTATGGAGGGGGATCTGTGGATGACACTTATAGGGGGATCAGTGGATGACACTGTTATGGAGGGGGATCTGTGGATCACACTGTCATGGGGTGGATCTGTGGATGACACATATAGTATGAGATGCTCTATACAGTATGTGTCATCCACAGATCCCCCCATAAGTGTCATCCACAGTTCCCCCTCCATAACAGTGTCATCCACAGATCCCCCCATAAGTGTCATCCACAGATCCCCCTCCATAACAGTGTCATCCACAGATCCCTCTCCATAACAGTGTCATCCACAGATTCCCTTCCATAACAGTGTCATCCACAGATCCCCCCATAAAAGTGTCATCCACAGATTCCCCATAATAGTGTCATCCACAGATCCCCCATAATAGTTTCATCCACAGATTCCCCATAATAGTGTCATCCACAGATCCCCATAATAGTTTCATCCACAGATCCTCAATAACAGTGTCATCCACAGATCCCCCTCCATAACAGTGTCATCCACAGATCCCCCTCCATAAGCGTCATCCACAGATCCCCCTCCATAACAGTGTCATCCACAGATGCCCCCATAACAGTGCGATCCACAGATCCCCCATAACAGTGACTGGAGCAGACCTGCTGATAAACACACCTAGGCCACCACCAGTCAAGGTAAAAACTTACAGTTGTCAATAATGTAATGTAGTGTAGGGTAGGGGGTCATGTAATATTTTGATGCCAAAATGGCACAGATGACCACCAGGAATATCTAGAATATCTAAAATTAGCTGGTCAAGTAAACTGTTTCATGTAACAATCATTAAATAGGTGGCCGAAAAAAAAGGGGAGGGTCAAAGGGCGTGCTTAATGGGCTGAGTCAAGGGGGGGCGGCAAAATTAGCTTTCGCCTAGGGTGGCAAAAATCCTTGCACCAGTCCTGTTTGTATGCCGCCACATGCCAGTCAATTCTGGTTTGCAGGCGCGGCGGCGGGAACTGGAAGCCTTAGCCAGGACTAGGAGGAACCAGACCAAGGCGAGACCAAAGACCAGAGTCCACAGACTGGAGCGCAGACTGGGGTGGGTCCTTGGGGGTGGAGAGTGGGCTGGGAGGAGGAGTCAGGATGGATTATAAAGGGGCGGACTAGGAGCGGGCCACGGAGGGGGGGCCCAGGCCTTGAGCAGTGTAAGGGCCCTAAAATTTCTGATGGCAGCCCTGCAAATATATAATCATAGGGAGCAGGGGTACCTTGTACAGCCCTGCACAACAGCGAGAAAAATCTTTGAGTGTTCTATTTGGGTTGTTGAAGAAGAGTTTAAAAGTTGAAGGGGGTGAGCCCTCAGGTAGAGATAAGGAAGTGTGGATGGTTGAATGGTTTTCTGGGTGTAACTTTTTCACATCACTCCATGTATACTCTCTATCCTTGCTCTTCCTCCTTTGTTTGGACTTTAGGCATGGCATAAAGCCTCACTTGACTACTTTACTCAGACTATTCACTGTGGTCAGAAAGAGAACCCCATAGTGACTCAATGAGAGCATTACACATTACACTGATAAGCAGGGCCGGCACAACCATATAGGCGAACTAGGCGTTTGCCTAGGGCGCCGGCCTGCTGGGGGTGTCCTTGTGGGTTCCCCCTGACTGGGGCTGCAGCCCTGGGCGAGCGGCTCTTACCCTGATGGCAGGTGACTGCTCTGCCAGTAAATTACCGGAGGAGAGGAGGCGGGCGGCAAGGGAGACTCCTCCCTCGTGCGCCCTCTGTGATGCCGGAATATGATGTCATTCTGCCCCGGCATACTGGAGGACTGAGAAGCTGCACCACACTGGACCCCAGGGAGGTGAGTGTTTAAGTGTTTGACTGAGTGAGTGTCTGCTTGTGTATTTATGTCAGTGAGTGAGTGAGTGTATGTATGTCTGCCTTTCTGTCAGTAAATGTATGTGTGTCTGTCATTGAGTGTCTGTGTGTGTATGTCAGTGAGTGAGTGTATGTCAGTGAGTGTGGATGTCTGTAGGTCAGTAAGTGTCTGTGTGTTTATCAGTGAGTATGTGTATGTTTGTCAGTGAGTATATGTGTGTGTGTGTTTCAGTGGGTAGGTGTATGTGAAGTACGCCAGTCCTTCAGGGTGAGCGAATGTGAGGTCACGGGGTCAGTTAACAGACTGAGGGTTGCTCTTGGTACTCACAGTTTGTTGGATACCCTGGGCAGGCGTACAGCAGTGATGAAGAGGCTGGCACGTAGATCCTCTGGGGCACTCTCTGGATATAGGGACCAGGCCGGGTGATAGGTGAGATGCCCTGGGTGTTGTAGGTTTAGCGTGCCTGTGGCAAGATCCCTTACAGTTCGTGACGCCAGTGCCGGTAACGGTGGCACACCGATTGTTAGGAGGAATAATGGAGGTACACACGATTGTAGTGAACTATAATTCCTCTTTACTGAACAGTTCAACTATGTACAAGCTTCAAACAGTTCCATATGAAGGATATTGGTATCAGGCAGGTTTACATAAATATAAATGTAAAAACACAAAATGCAATCGCACACTGCAACCAGCACTCTGCCTTGCCTTTATGCTGGATGTTGAATAAGGCATTGGTGTACATTTTGGCCAAAGCGTAATAAGCCACTCACCGCGTCAAGGTTGCCTTCATGAGTGGTCCCTAACACTAGTTCCTACCCTTTATGGGCCATGACAGCCACTTGACGCGGTGAGTGGCTTATTACGCTTTGGCCAAAATGTACACCAATGCCTTATTCAACATCCAGCATAAAGGCAAGGCAGAGTGCTGGTTGCAGTGTGCGATTGCATTTTGTGTTTTTACATTTATATCTCTATTTCGCCATAGCAATCTGCACCTGCTAGGGGTTGTGCGGGCTGAAATTTTCCATATTTTTCTCTTTGTAGTACGTATTGGAGGCGTGGCGATCTCCAAGCAGTCAAGCACACCTGTCCAGTTAATCTGCCCCCTGGAGGCTGGTTTTAAAGTCAGTATAAAACTGAGTCTGCTTATACAGCACCTACTAGTAACCATTAGGTTCCAGGAGAAGTATAAAGCGGGCTCAGCATGCATGTGAGTACTTGCATCCCTGGATCCGATGAAAGCTGTAATGGCACCGGACGGGGTTAAAAGCAGAGTGTGCTTGGCATGCATGCTGTACCTGCGCTCCCTGGACTTTATGTGGCTGTCATGGCCCATAAAGGGTAGGAACTAGTGTTAGGGACCACTCATGAAGGCAACCTTGACGCGGTGAGTGGCTTATTACGCTTTGGCCAAAATGTACACCAATGCCTTATTCAACATCCAGCATAAAGGCAAGGCAGAGTGCTGGTTGCAGTGTGCGATTGCATTTTGTGTTTTTACATTTATATCTCTATTTCGCCATAGCAATCTGCACCTGCTAGGGGTTGTGCGGGCTGAAATTTTCCATAGGTTTACATAAATGGCAGGTGGAATCCTAGCAAGATAACTCAGAGGGAATAAAACTCACAGATCAGGCTGTACTTTCTGCAGAATCCTGTCTGACTTTCCCCAAGGCCCGTATGCCTAATAGCTGGCTTTATCCTTGGGTAGGGAAACCTTTCTCTGGTATAAATCCTCTTGCTGTCAATAAACTTCTGCCCTTCAGCTTTCTACTTGGCTGGATAAGATTAGCACTGCTCTGTACTTTGAAAGATGCAGGATACCTTCAGGAGGAAACTTCTTCTCCTGGACGCAGGTTAGGAACCTAGGCTATCTAGCTGCATGTTAGAAGCTGATCTTCAGCTACTACCTGACTAAAGTGAACACTGGCTTCTAACCACACACACTCTCCTGTACTGGACCTGCCTATATATACTAGGGGGTTCCCTAGCTCGCTTTACAGCTTAGGAGGAGAAACTACACCCCTAGCAGGCCTGGTACACCGCAAACAACATAAAAATATGCATTACAATGTATTACAAAATACCATGACCATGTTCCACAGGAGGTGGAGAACAACATGACCCAATTGACCCTTGAGTAGTGCCCACCTTTACGTTGTGGGACACTACATACACCGCTGCTTTGAGGTTGCCCGTCCTCGGCGCAACACAGGGGGCCCGCCCAGCTGGAAAACTGTGACCTGAAAGACAAAAATGCAAAGCAGGCATATACAACAACCACTACATTTGCAATTAAATTATCAGGCAGCTCCGCTGGCAAAGGACAAGTGTGGTGAAAAGGGGCGTCGTTCTCTACGCAGGATGGTACATGGAACAGGGGCGCCGACCTGGTACAGCGTATCAGGAATAACCAGGATAGTCCATAATAATAAAATACAATAGTCCTATAAAACAGCATCTCAGAGGCCCACAAGCGCTGTGGTCATCTCTGGGCATAGTTCTTGAATTAATATCGCACATAAAAGTCACAGCACAGAACCCTACATCTCATGAATATTTTCTCCTGGTAAGTCTTGGTAGATAAAAGTGGTGCTGTAATATCCCTACTCAACCTGAAAAGGGGGTTAAAAAGGCTAAAGGTGCAAAATAGCAGGCACAACTTGGAATGGCACTTAAAGCAGGCAGGAAGTCCTGGAAAACAGCATGGCAGAAGAGCAATGGAATTCTCAGTGGCCTTACAATCACCACTGGGCTGTGGAAAAACTGTCAGCAGCTCATTATGCCAAAACATAGGACTCCTGTCCTGAAACAATGAGATTCACTGTAAGGGTCTCTCAGCAATCATGGCCTAGCAGGCCTACTCACAGGTATGTGTCAAATTCGTCCTGATCATCAGATGTGGTGCAGTCTGGTTCTGCTCTGAGTCTTGGCCTGGGATGTGGATTGACACTTGGCTGGGCCCACAAAATAGTATTGTCTGGAAGCTGAAATGCAAATGGGCCTGTCCATTGTACAGGAGGTTATTGATGCAGGAGGCTCCACAGGTCTGGGTGTCGTCTGTCCTGTACGATGGACCCGACTTCTAACATAACAACGTTTTTCTGCAGGCGCAGTGATGGTGGCCACCAAACTAGTGGCGACGGGATCCTCGGTTGCAGGCCTGGGGAGAACAGAGAACATACAGTCCTTCCCGCTCTCTCAGTGGAAGGCGCCAAATTTTTCCCGCCAACAAAATGTAGCGATGGCGCAGCAATAATTCCAGTCAGCTTAAGCGGCCATCTTGCAGCATAATGCTGTCAATTCCCTGACAGCAAGCGAAACCAGCAAACAGTCCACAATGTACAGTTTCACACCGCAATTTTCCACAGTTCTTTGGCCCCAAAATTTTCAAATAAACAGATAGGGCATTTATCACTTAGTAGGCAATTATGGCACACAGTTCAGATTCCACAATGGAGTAGAAATATTTGCATTCTGTTCTTGATGCCAAAATATGCAGTACGCCAGTCCTTCAGGGTGAGCGAATGTGAGGTCACGAGGGTCAGTTAACAGACTGAGGGTTGCTCTTTGTACTCACAGTTCGTTGTATACCCTGGGCAGGCGTACAGCAGTGATGAAGAGGCTGGGGCACTGCTCTGTACTTTGCAAGATAACTTCAGGAGGAAACTTCTTCTCCTGGACGCAGGGTAGGAACCTGGGCTATCTAGCTGCATGTTAGAAGCTGATCTTCAGCTACTACCTGACTAAAGTGAACACTGTCTGTCTGTCAGTGAGTGTATGTGTGTCTGTCAGTGAGTGTATGTGTGTCTGTCAGTGAGTTTCTGTGTACGTCATTCAGTGAGTGTCTGAGTGCGTGTCTGTCTGTCAGTGAGTGAGTGACATGAGGGGGCGGCAAAAATCCTTGCACCCGCCCTGCTGATAAGTGCAAACTTCTTCTGTGGCCATCTTTATCTAGGACTTTCAAGAAAACAATAGAGCTGTCATACTGTCATCCTAAGAAACTGATCCTGCGAGGAATATGAAATGATTTGTAATGTGTTCAAGTGTGTTTAGTGTTGATTCTGTATATGTATCTTTAAGTTGAGTTTTGTCCTTCTCTGTCAAAGATGTGAGATCTATATTGGGGATATGACTTTAAACTTTGAAGAGGAGCGTGTTTTGTGGATAATTTGGAAGAATGGGGTTTTGGCCAGCTGATTCTTGCCATATCCTAAAGACTATGGACACTGTTGGGGGCATTTTTAAAAAAAATATTGCATTCTACTAATTTTGGGCAAATTTTTTTTTTTATTGGTCTTTAATAAAAAAATTTAATAGTTATTCTTGTACAGCCGTCACTTTAAGTGTATTTGAAGACAAGCATCCTCACTGCTTCACGTTGAAACTGTCTGGTAGCTGCTCCTAAACATTCCTTATAGGTAAATAATTTAGCTTAAATCAATGTTTATGAGCTGTCAGGAGTTCAGAGATAAGGGTTGCAGATCAAGCCAACAGAGCAGCTCCCTGATGGAATCAGTGTGGAGCAGTGAGCCTGCTCGTCTCCAAATACACTGAAGGTGAAGGCTGTAGAATAACTGTTGAAAACGTTTAATAAAGACTAACTGAAAACAATTATTTTAGCCCCAAATGAGTAGAATGCAATAAAAGTGTCCATAGCCTTTGACATTGGGGGCAATTGTAAGTGTGACTGAGGAGCTGTAATACTCCAGAGTTGCATTGCTACTTTTTGCACACACCCACTATCTGATCCTGCATAATGTGTATATGTATTTCCTATTTTGCAACTGTTAAAGCGTAATGTGCCTGGTTCTCCAGCAGATGGTGGCACCTATGGCAGAGCTAGTTTACATAGAATGAAACTTATCTTTCCATTCTAGCCCTCTCTAGAGAGGGAGGAGTTCTAGTTAGTGAAGGTCAGACTAGAGTACCCCCTGCAAGGGGAAGGTCGTGTGCAAGCCAGCAGAGCACATCTTCAGCTCTACTGGGCACAAAGGCCCAAGCACCAAGCTTCAGAAGCCAGAAGGAGAAGTTACCTGGATAGAGACAAAGATACCAATAGAGATAAAGATCGAGTCAGACTACAGAAAGCTAAGTCACAGCATACAGCAAAAAGAAGAGAGGAAAAAGTTTCTATTTAATCCAGCCATCATAGTAGAGCTGAACGAGTACAAATGTAGCAGAGCTGATTGTGTTTGCCTGCCAGAATTAATGCCAAAATTAGCTGATGACTAAGATAAAGTTGGAAGATTGTTCCCTGATGAAAGTTTATGCCAAGTAAAGCTGTCAATGACTTTAATACTAATCTGGACTCTTAATTCTTCAAATCCTTCAACTATTCCTCCTATCATCACTGATGCAGACGACCATGCTTGGGGTTCCCGGTTATCCAGGTAGGAGCACCGTGACAAGTGCAAAGCCACACCTAGAGGGACATCTTTGGCCACCCTCATACAACTCTGGCATTCCTACACCTGGGTTCCACCATCACCTTCTACATAGAGGGACCTAGTCCCTCGTTGCTGGAATGCAACTGGCGTCACAAAAAATTACATTTATCACATCGTAAAAGGACCCTAGCCACCTGTCGTGCGTTGCAAAGCTAGGTGGGGAGGACAAAAGGGGAGACCTGTCCTTTTCCAATATTTCCATTAAGTGTGGCCAACAAGTAGGTGCTCACAGGAACTTTCCTCTTTCCATATTAGAAGAGGTCGGTGCCATCAAAGCTTTATTCACTCTGCAGGAGGTCAGTGATTAACCTTTGTTGTAAAACCCCCAGACGATGCGGTAAAGTCATGTAGTATGTATAGAATCTGAATAACCTAATTGCTGTTTATACACCCCCCCCCCCCTTCAAATTGTGGTACATCGAAGTAATACACAGTCTACTATAGGGGAAATTATGCTTTGATTCTTCACAATAGTTCACTATGCAACTATAGCAACAGGTAGCAATCTCAGGGCCACCATTATGCTGCAGTTCAGAATAATCTTGACCTCAGTAATGCGCAGCAATATGAATAGTAGCATTCATTGTGCAGCACACACGGCGGGGGAGGATATGCTATACAACATAATGCTTCATATTCACACTTGTGATAAAATGTAACGTTTTAATTGAAACACAAAAATGAGCTATTGCTCCTGGGTGGATGCCATGCCTTTTGGCTTTTTTTCTGCACTTGGCAGGCAGATGTCATAGTGTCATAGCTTGTGATACCTCCAATCATCAGAGAGCTGTGCTAGAGCAGAGTGCTGCTTCAAACAAAGATCTGGAGGGGGGGAGCAAAGTGGAGAGGAGGGGCTGTGAACCACAAGCAGAGAAAAGTGTCACCATGAGGTTAGCATAGTGAAAGGAGAAGCTGAGAGACCGAGCAGGAAAGTAACATAGATCACATGTGAAAAGGAAGCATGAAAGCCTAACATAGACTTCAGCAGGGAGGTAGTCTCTTCTCTGTAGGGTGTCAGGAGAGGAGCCACTGAGTGACAAGCACATCTCCAGCAAGAGCATCTCATTCCTCTTCTCCAAAGCTGCCAGGTAATTTCCATCTATCATTCCCCATCTTCACTATGTAAATGTACAAAAGTAGTACAGAAAATGGTATATATATATATATATATATATATATATATATATTTAAATGTTTTCTTTAAGATTTTGTGTTCTATCTATATCTTTATGTTTATGGTGTTCTGGTATCAAGATGAGTTTTGCCAAGTAACAAATGTAGCACTTAGCTCAACTACATCCAGCTCTGCCATATCAGCAGGCACCCTAGACACCTCTGTATATTGTATTCTAGAAGTAATGAGCCAATATCTATAGGACAGCTAGACATACGTGCTAACTGTATATATTTCTAACTGTATGCATAAGATGTGCATAGTTTCTACTGGCTTCTAATACGTTCGCTGTGTTTTTATGTTTTGGCTGTAGAATGTCTTTTTATTTTATTTTATATAGTAACGCTATGATGAAGTGCTGAAAGAAAGTGTGAGATCTGGCTATAGGAGATAGCAAAGAATAGCAAAAGCAGAGAGAAGTGACCATTTAGTATTACTGCCACCAGTAATGTAGAACTGATCTGTAGCCGCTTCCTAAGGGACGGAGACAATTGTGCATTGGTGTCACATCGGTATGCTGTAACACATTCAGTAAAGATCTTGCTGTAAGACCTGTTGTAAAGAATGATTTACTCCATCCACATTAAAAGAGACTGAGCTGCAATCTACTCAGCCAAGTGCTTGATCTTGATGTCAGAGGCACTTGTATCCTCTCGTGTCATTGGGAACAGTTGTGCGTGCTAACCATGGTGACAATAATCAGTGACGATTAACCACATAGTTCTTTTTCTTCTAAACTTCTTAGTTTCCATAGGTACACAACTAATCTCTACCGTAGTATACACTTATGTATGTAACAGGAACTATAAATACCTAGTTAATAGGTGGACAATAATAATAATTGATAGTCATGTGAATTCTCTTTAACCTACCAATGTATTATTTCATTATAATATATTATTCATATATTTATATTAATCTGGCATTTGTTAATGTGGTATCCAAATGAAAAACTATGACAAATGTCAGCTGTCGGGTATTTACATGCTTTAAACTGGTAACATAGTAGAAATGGATATATAAAGATAAGGCGATGACGTTAGAGGACACAAAGCAGGTATTGCAGTTGTAATTCCATTCCCATGAAACTCGTCAATCATAGAAATAATGAATGTTTTACCTTCCTTTACCATAAACAATACTTACTGCAGTTTACCCATTGATGGGAATGATGTAGCTTGGCAAAGGAAGGCTATGTAGAATGACAATAAGGCCATTGATAATATGGAAACACGTGATTTATTGGCATCAAGCTCATGCTTGTCGATAAGACACCATCAACTTCACACACACTAGCTTAATCATGATCTGTTTTAGGACTCTTTCTCATGAAACACGTTTAACACAATATCACATCATGCTAGCCAAACCCTTCACAGGCTGCAATTGACAACACAACCACTGGGTGGTCACACATAGACACATGATAGACATCTCATGACACAATATCGTGAAATTATGCTCACTCAAGAGATCTGGCAGGCTGTATTTGTCCATCCGATTCTTGGTATATAATTCAGGTTGTGGCCATTATAGTTAATTGGGCCAGACGGCATTCATGGAGCTTTCAGCCATGCCATATACAGAGAGACCTCCTGAACGCTAGTGTGGTTTTAATCAGCTGGTCATCTCATGGCACACATATAAGGACATGTCTAGCCAAGAGGAAAGGTAAGTAAATACACATCCGAATTTTTTTATTTTTTTGCAGTTTTCACCTCTGCAGGCTTCATCTATAAATGTCAATTGTCCCTGAGCTGGAAACACCTGGAGACCGCACCATATATGAAATTATAGAGAAGTACTGAACTGTAGTGATGTGAATAAAGCACCTGGGTGATATATATCGCTATTAGCTGCTGAGTCATGCTTGTCTTTCTCTCTGTCTGCTCACTCAGCTGCTCACTCAGCCCTTCCCTATCCATAGACGTCTATGAGATGATGTAATCTGATTCTTCAGTAAGCAGCCAGTCTTGGTATCACAAGAAATAAATAATCAGAGACTTCAGAGAGAATGTTAGTTTAGGAAAGGGGTAGGTAGAGGAAAAAAACAGCTGATAACTGGAGAATAAGGATTTTTTTTCTTATATTCGCATGTATTGTTGATTTATGCAAAGTTGTGTGAACAGTTAGTGACCATTTAATTTTTATTTATATGTCCTTGCACTTTACACAATATCAGACTGTGTCGGTAACAAAAGTGTAGCTCTGAAATCCTTACATTTTATTTTATGAAAAACGGGTGTTCCCTCCTGGTCCCTCCAGTATAGTGAAGGTTTTATAGATGTTTTGACTGACTAGTCAAACATGTATAATTGCTGCCACCTATTAGTTTTAAACTGGGAAATACAGAAATTACCCTAAAGGGGTCTTCTGGGAAATAAATATATCCTGTCCTCAGGATAGGTCATTAATATCTGAACAATGGGAGTCCAACTCCCAGCACCCCTGCTGATCTGCTATTGGAAGGGGCTGCAGAGCTCAGATGAGCACTGCAGCCTTTTTATAGCGTACAAAGAGACATGATGTACATTGTGTAGCGGTTGTGCTTGGTATTGCAGCTCAATCTCTGAATGCAACTGAGCTGAACAAAGCCCATGTGATTGATGAACCTGATCACAGGCCACTAGCTCAAGCACCATGGCCTCTTCCAACAGCTGTGAGGTATGGGTCCCAGGAGTCAGACTCCCACCAATCATGTATGGATGACTGAGGATTAGAGTTGAGCGAACCCGAACTGTAAAGATCGGGTTCGTACCGAACTTTAGGTTTTTCGGCACTCGGACCCGAACATTTACGTAAAAGTTTGGGTTCGGGTTCAGTGTTCGGCGCTTTTTGAAAGGCTGCACAGCAGCCAATCAACAAGCGTCATACTACTTGCCCCAAAAGGCCATCACAGCCATGCCTACTATTGGCATGGCTGTGATTGGCCAACTGCAGAATGTGACCCAGCCTCTATTTAAGTCACGTAGCGCTGCCCGTCACTCTGCTCGGATTAGTGTAGGGATAGGCTGCAGGGAGAGATCAGGGAGAAATCTTATGAAGAACTGCTTCTTTACTCAGCAATCTACAGCAAATGTGTTTTGTGGGTGCAGTGTACAATTGTTTTAAGCCTGCCCTGAGCCAACTACTACCGAAAACAAACTTTTTTTCCTTCAGTTAGTCAATATCAATACATAATCGGCAGCCATTTTATGCAATGATAGTGCACCAGCACAGGATATCTGCATGTCTGCAAGTCCAGAAATACTGCTTTGAGACACTGGGGTTAAAAAAACTTTTGTTTCATATAGTGCACATCTAGGATTATAGGTGCATAAGTGAGTGTCAAATTTAGGCCAGAAATACAGATTTTTGCTTACTGGGCTGAAAAAACCCTCTGATATACTGCACATCTGGGATTAGACATGCATAAGTGACTGTGAAATTTAGGCCACAAATACGGCTTTCTCATACTGGGGCATACTGGGGTGAATAAAAAACATCTGTTTCATATAGTGCACATCTAGGATTATAGGTGCATAAGTGAGTGTCACATTTAGGCCTCAAATACAGCTTTTTGCTTACTGGGGTTAAAAAACCCTCTGATATACTGCACATCTGGGATTAGACATGCATAAGTGAGTGTCACATTTAGGCCACAAATACGGCTTTTTGGTTACTGGGGTGATAAAAACCCTCTGATATACTGCACATCTGGGATTAGACTTGCATAAGTGAGTGTCACATTTAGGCCAGAAATACAGCTTTTTACTTACTGGGGTGGAAAAAAAACATCCGTTTCATATAGTGCACATTTAGGATTAGACTTGCATAAGTGAGTGTCACATTTAGGCCAGAAATACAGCTTTTTGCTTACTGGGCTGAAAAAACCCTCTGATATACTGCACATCTGGGATTAGACATGCATAAGTGACTGTGAAATTTAGGCCACAAATACGGCTTTCTCATACTGGGGCATACTGGGGTGAAAAAAAAACATCTGTTTCATATAGTGCACATCTAGGATTAGACTTGCATAAGTGAGTGTCACATTTTGGGCAGAAATACAGCTTTTTGCTTACTGGGGTTAAAAAACCCTCTGATATACTGCACATCTGGGATTAGACATGCATAAGTGACTGTGAAATTTGGGCCACAAATACGGCTTTCTCATACTCGGGCATACTGGGGTGAAAAAAAAAACATGTGTTTCATATAGTGCACATCTAGGATTATAGGTGCATAAGTGAGTGTCACATTTAGGCCACAAATACAGCTTTTTGCTTACTGGGGTTAAAAAACCCTCTGATATACTGCACATCTGGGATTAGACATGCATAAGTGACTGTGAAATTTAGGCCACAAATACGGCTTTCTCATACTGGGGCATACTGGGGTGAAAAAAAAACATCTGTTTCATATAGTGCACATCTAGGATTAGACTTGCATAAGTGAGTGTCACATTTAGGGCAGAAATACAGCTTTTTGCTTACTGGGGTTAAAAAACCCTCTGATATACTGCACATCTGGGATTAGACATGCATAAGTGACTGTGAAATTTAGGCCACAAATACGGCTTTCTCATACTCGGGCATACTGGGGTGAAAAAAAAAAACATGTGTTTCATATAGTGCACATCTAGGATTATAGGTGCATAAGTGAGTGTCACATTTAGGCCACAAATACGGCTTTTTGCTTACTGGGGTTAAAAAACCCTCTGATATACTGCTCATCTGGGATTAGACGTGCATAAGTTACTGTGAAATTTTGGCCACAAATTCCGCTGTCATATAGAGTTAAAAAAAAAAATTGAGTGCAATACCCTACTTCAGGGTTTTTATTGGCAGTTAATTATTAACAGACTTAACCACTTTTTACTTTTCTTGGTGAACGCTAACTATGAGGCAAACATCTAATAAGGGACGCGGTCATGGTCGTGGTGGTGGTATTGGTGGAGCCTCTGGTGCAGGGAGAGGACGTGGCCGTTCTGCCACAGATACACATCCTACTGAACCTACTACCTCAGGTCCCAGTAGCCGCCAAAATCTACAGCGATATTTGGTCGGGCCTTATGCCGTTCTAAGGATGGTAAGGCCTGAGCCTTAAGGTGTAACATCCCGGAGTTATGTTACCAAACTCTTTTTCCCAGCTACCACATGTTAAGTGTATGTGTATTGTCAGTCTATATAATCTATTGTCACTATATGTATTTTCTAGGCCTGTTTCCTGTATTATGCTGTAATTTCCATTTGCACCAGCAGGTGGCAGCAGTATGTAGCAGGATCTTAGCCAGTTTAGTATTGCTAGACTGGAATAGTTCATTCCAGTTTAGTTCCTCCCCCCTCTGTGAGCAGAAGTGGGCCGGTCCCATGTCCTGTCTCATGGGGAGGAGAAGGAAGTTAGTGAGTGTTGGAGCTCCCAGTTATAGGGATCCCAAATCAGGACCCTGTCTCAGTTGAGACCAGAGAACATTCCCAGCCTGAGCCATCAGCCTCAGCTGGTTGACCAGTAAGCAGCCACCTCCAGTCCTCCAGGAAGAGCCATTCCCTGTGAGCATAGCTGTGAGTACATATCCAGAGTCCAGGAGAAGCCAAGTTCCTCCTCAGCTAGTCAGGCCCACACCAAGCAGAAGATAGACAGAGCAGAAGATAGATACCTGCCATATTCTCCGGGCATATGATAAGAAGCAGAAGAGATATTAATCCCTCCCACATATTGCCACCCATTTTAACACTCATTTTATTGCAAGTGAGCCAGGATCCAGGAGTCCAGCTGTACCAAGGTAGGAGACACCGTTGACACTACTATACCTACTACACAGAGACATTATCCCCCTCTGGCATTCCTCACCTGGTACGTGAGTTGCAACACCTTAAAGGGCCCTGAGACTATAGCCTGTGCACATTGCAATTGGCATCACAAACAAACTATAGACTTATATACATCTATCCTGACCCACTGCATAGTTGGCCACCGTACCACGGTCCTGCTCACTGCATAAAATGGCATCACTGGAACAGGATTCGGATTGAATTGTGTGCCTATACCTGTCCAACAGAACCGGATCCAATTGTGTGTTAAAACTGATCAAATTGCATGTTTCACAGTATTGCAAGAGCTGCAGATTGTGCAAAAACTTTGAAAATGGACTTCATTACTTTCATTGCTGGACCTGAAAACGCTGCATTGTGCGCGTCAGCACTGCAAGAGTTAATCAGCCATGTTTCCCTCATGGCTCAGCATCTCTATGACTTTCAAGAGCGTGAAGATAGAGAATACGCCCCTCAGAAGTGGGAAGAGACAAGCACGCCCCTTCAAGAGCGCAAAGTTATTGTAACCGCCCCTCAGAGATGGGAAGAGACCAGAACGCCTTCTCAAGAGCGCAAAATTATCGAATACGCCCCCCAGAAGCGGGAAGCTTCAGTAACGCCCCTCAGGAGCGCGATGATGTCGAATACGCCCCCCTAGAAGCGGGAAAACTAAAGACTGCCCACAGTGAACTTTGTATTGCGAGCCAAGGGAGTGCTGACTCCTCCCTCTGGGCTCCACCCTTATCTCTGGCATTCTGCTTGGTCAAGGAGGCAGTAAATATGGCGCTCCCTCAGCCCAAGTGGAGCCAAATGACAATCGGTGGAGAGCCGGTATATGAGGAATACCCTCCGGAGATCCAAGTCTCCCAGCTTCTGAAGAAAAGTGGTCCTTCTATCTTTGCTACCAGCCCAGAGGCAGTGGATCCCTCCGCGGCCAAGGAGTCCGCACCACTTACCTTGACCAGCGCTCCTGACATTCCAGAGAAGGCCGCTGTCACTATCCCAGTCCCCGCGGAAGAAGACAAGACCCTGGTCAAGTCCCCGGAGGCTGTGGATCCCTCCGCTCCGTCAATTGCCAGTGCGAAAGGCGAGACTCCAGTGAAGATGGGCGCTGACGTCAAACCTGCTCCCGCGGAGGACTCCGCTGACGTCGCTGTGCAAGCCACTGACCAGCCTGCACGCGAACGGAGATGGCACCTCATGATGACAACCAGGAGGCACCGGAACCGTCCGCCCGGCCGCGACAACAGGTAGGAGCTACCGCGCTCCCTGAGGCCCCGGCCCGGTCCGCATCTGCCCCTGCACCGTGTCCTGCGGCCCCTGAAACTGCCACCAGGCCTAGGCCTGCTCCACTGAAGTCACCTACTGGTGGGGCGGGGCCGGCTGGTGTTTCCACTCCGCCGCCGAGTTCTACTCCCATCAAGCCGGGATGTCTAAACCCCGAAGTGCCCCGGGAGATAACTGCCTTTGCCCAGACGGCCTGGGAGTATAAATCCGCCATCGAGGAATGGGTGAAGCAGGTGGTGGATAACCCCCAGCCAGAAGACCCCAGACTGACTAGGCGGACCGGAACCGTCCTACGGTTCTCTGTAGAGAGAGGGGTCGGTTTCCTTCAGGACAATCACTCCGGATCGGAGGTTTACGCGGGCAGACGCTCAGTAAAACGGCACTACCTGCTGCAGGCCCACCATAACCTGTATGTGGGGGATCAGGTGGAGTACACCCCCATGAGCTCAGTACAGGGCCCCTTTGCTGCTGGCATGACCCTATTGGACAAGCCACTCACCCCTGCCGTCACCCCAGAGACCTGGCAGGAGGACCCAGGCTCTGCGGGCAAGACCAGATGCTTACAAGAGACTCCTGATGGCAGGCTACGTTTTAGAGAGCAAACCCAGCCAGAGCCTGCACCTCTCATCCCTGACCTGGCCGCATCACCAACCCTGAGGGTAGGTCAGATTAATAACTCGGTCCTAACCTTTAATCCCAAAGTGCAGCCGTACATTCTGCCTTGGAAGCAGCCGTACATTCTGCTGCATCCCTGCCTGAGCCCCTTCAGCCAGAGGTTCTGAGCCCCTCTGTACCGGCTAGGGATCCCGGATTACAGCAAGTTACTGCAGCATTCTCCAGGCTGTCAGCACAGCCATCCTCAACCGCCACCACTAGAGGGCAGTGGAGGGTGAGGACCTGTTGGCCTTGTGTGTTTTTAACGTTTTCTGTTTCAGGTTGCCTAGTTAGTCCTCACCCTGATGGTCATGCTCTGTTAATACTCCCCCCATAAGTACTTAACCCCCTCATGTCCAAGTTCAGTGTTTTATCCCATTTCTCAGGTTACTTGATAGCCTTTTGCTCTTATGACATTTTATACCTTTGGATTACAATTAACTTTTGTCTTTGGGGATTACAATGGACTTTTATCAGTTTCCAGAGGATTCTACAACTTTAAGCACTTCCAGGAAAAAGGACTCAAGTTATTGTTGAGCCTATCCTTGCATTAATAAATTGCACTATTTAATAAAAATGTTTTATTGCAACATAAAAGCTTGCACCCAAAGAAAAGACTCAAATGCTACCTCTTTGTGATTTTCATGCTATTTAACACTATTGCACTTATTGTACCAGTTATCTGTTACGCAACGTTCAAGATAACATGCCCATTGTGTGTATTCTCCTAGGTGCCGCAATGTGAATTTATGTACTGTTTATGATGATTGCACTTAACCATTGTACTTAACAAAAATGTAGTAACTTACTTAAGTGTGCCTTACTTAACAGCTCTTGTTCTCTCCCCTCTTTATACGGACTGTCTTCATGAGGACGTGAGTTATGTTACCAAACTCTTTTTCCCAGCTACCACATGTTAAGTGTATGTGTATTGTCAGTATATAGTCTATTGTCACTATATGCATTTTCTAGGCCTGTTTCCTGTATTATGCTTTAATTTCCATTTGCACCAGCAGGTGGCAGCAGTATGTAGCAGGACCTTAGCCAGTTTAGTATTGCTAGACTGGAATAGTTCGTTCCAGTTTAGTCCCCCCCTCTGTGAGCAGGTGGGCCGGCCCCATGTCCTGTCTCATGAGGAGGAGAAGGAAGTTAGTGAGTGTACCAGCCGCCCCAGCTAGGGGAAGGTTGTGTTAGTTGGAGCTCCCAGTTATAGGGATCTAAAATCAGGACCCTGTCTCGGTTGAGACCAGAGAACATTCCCAGCCTGAGCCATCAGCCTCAGCTGGTTGACCAGCAAGCAGCCATCTCCAGTCCTCCAGGAAGAGCCATTCCCTGTGAGCATAGCTGTGAGTACATATCCAGAGTCCAGGAGAAGCCAAGTTCCTCCTCAGCTAGTCAGGCCCACACCAAGCAGAAGATAGACAGAGCAGAAGACAGATACCTGCCATATTCTCTGGGCATATGATAAGAAGCAGAAGAGATATTGATCCCTGCCACATATTGCCAATACCTGCTGGGACCTAAATGACTAGTGCTGTAACTCGTATGGATTTATGATGCATCCAGTAAATACAAATTGGATTATATTACAAGTCTGGATCTCATTTATTCCTAAATTACTCCGACTAGCAACACTCATTTTATTGCAAGTGAGCCAGGATCCAAGAGTCCAGCCGTACCAAGGTAGGAGACACCGTTGACACTACTATACCTACTACACAGAGACATTATCCCCCTCTGGCATTCCTCACCTGGTACGTGAGTTGCAACACCTTAAAGGGCCCTGAGACTATAGTCTGTGCACATTGCAATTGGCGTCACAAACAAAAACTATTAACTACATCTACACCTGACCCAGTCAGTGCATGTTATTGCACCAGTGTGCATTAGTCCCAATCCGGTTTACTGCACAGGCGCTAGTCAATTTGGTGGCCCACACTGGATCCAGCACGTTCACATTATCTCCCACCCAGTCTTCTGGAGAAAGCGCACAGGTGGCACCTGAAACCCATGCCCATCAGTCTGTCACATCACCCCTGTGCATATCGGGGAACCTGTCTGAGCCTCAAGTCATGCAGCAGTCTCTTATGCTGTTTGAAGACTCTGCTGGCAGGGTTTCCCAAGGGCATCCACCTAGCCCTTCCCCAGCGGTGGAAGACATAGAATGCACTGACGCACAACCACTTATGTTTCCTGATGAGGACATGGGAATACCACCTCAGCATGTATCTGATGATGACGTAACATAGGTGCCAACTGCTGTGTCTTTCTGCAGTGTGCAGACAGAAAAGGAGGTCAGGGAGGAAGACTGGGTGGAAGACGATGCAGGGGACGATGAGGTCCTATACGCCACATGGAATGAAGGTCGTGCCACTGACTTTCAGAGTTCGGAGGAAGAGGCAGTGGTGAGACCGAGGCAACAGCGTAGCAAAAGAGGGAGCAGGGTGCAAAAGCAGAGCAGCAGTCGCCAAAACAGTTCGCCTGCTACTGGCCACCGTCACCAGGGACCGAGCACACCAAAGGCAGCTTCAAGGAGTTCCCTGGCATGGCACTTCTTCATACAATGTGCTGAGGACAAGACCCGAGTGGTTTGCACACTGTGCCATCAGAGCCTGAAGCGAGGCATTAACGTTCTGAACCTTGGCACAACCTGAATGACCAGGCATCTACATGCGAGACACGGGCTGCAGTGGAGTAAGCACCTTCAAAACCAAGAAAGGGCTCAGGCCCCTCCTGCTCCCTCTTCTGCTGCTGCCTTGGCCTCTTCCTCCGCCTCTGGAGGAACGTTGGCACCTGCCGCCCAGCAAACAGAGGATGTGCCACCAACAACACCACCTCCGTCACCAAGCATCTCCACCATGTCACATGGAAGCGTTCAGCTCTCCATCTCACAAACCTTTGAGAGAAAGCGTAAATTCCCACCTAGCCACCCTCGATCCCTGGCCCTGAATGCCAACATTTCTAAACTACCAGCCTTTGAAATGCTGTCATTCAGGCTGGTGGAGACGGACAGCCTCAAACAGCTCATGTCGCTTGCTGTCCCACAGTACGTCGTTCCCAGCTGCCACTACTTCTCCAGGAGTGCCGTGCCCTCCCTGCACAACCAAGTATCGGATAAAATCAAGTGTGCACTGCGCAACGCCATCTTTGGCAAGGTCCACCTAACCACAGATACGTGGACCAGTAAGCACGGCCAGGGACGCTATATCTCCCTAACTGCACACTGGGTAAATGTAGTGGCGGATGGGCCCCAGGCAGAGAGCTGTTTGGTGCACGTCCTTCTGCCGCCAAGGATCGCAGGGCATCATTCTTTGCCTCCTGTTGCCTCCTCTTCCTACTCGGCTTCCTCCTCTTCTACCACCTCCTCATCCGGTCAGCAACAGACCTTTTACCACCAACTTCAGCACAGCCAGGGGTAAACGTCAGCAGGCCGTTCTGAAACTGATGTGTTTGGGCCCCACACCGCGCAGGAGTTGTGGCGGAGTATAGAACAACAGACCGACGAGTGGTTGCTGCCAGTGAGCACCAAACAAGTGGAAGCACACGGCGAAGGCAGGGGAGGAGGAAGAGGTCGCCAACGCAGCTGTGTCAGCGCCAGCACCTCAGAAGGCAGGGTTAGCATGGCCGACATGTGGAAAAACTTTCTCACTTTGCTGCAACAACCGGCCCCAACTGCTGATATAGAGCGTGTTAGCAGGAGGCAGCATTTGAACAACATGGCGGAACAGTACCTGTGCACACGCCTACACGTACTGACTGATGGTTCTGCCCCATTCAACTTCTGGTCTCCAAATTGTCCACATGGCCAGAGCTTGCCCTGTATGCCTTGGAGGTGCTGGCCTGCCCTGCAGCCAGTGTACTCTCTGAACGTGTATTTAGCACGGCAGGACGCGTTATTACAGACAGACGCAGACGCCTGTCCACAGCCAACGTGGACAAGCTCACGTTCATTAAAATGAACTAGGCTTGGATCCCTCAGGACTTGTCTGTACCTTGTGCAGAATAGGCAGTTCTAACAGCCTCAACCATCGATCCTTGTACTCAAGTGCACTTATTCCTTTATTTTTTTATATGTCCCAATATTTTGGGGGATACCCCTATGTAAAAATGCCAAATAATACACATCTGTGTTGGCTACCTATTCCTCCTTCGCCGCCGCTTCCACCTAGACCGCCACGTGAGCCTACACCGCCACATCCACCCATTCACCGCCTCCTCAACCTCTTCCTCCTACATCATTCCTAATTTTTATTTTTTGAAGGTCTTTTATGTTTTTTAAATTAATTTCCCTATCCACATTTGTTTGCAGAGCATTTGCCATGCTCTTAAGCACATTTTGCTGCCCTTTGCAGCCCTCTAGCTCTTTCCAGGGCTATTTTAGAGCCATTTTAGTGGACAAAAGTTCGGGTCCCCATTAACTTCAAGTTCGGGTCAAGTTCGGTCCCGAACCCAAACTTTTTTTCAAGTTCGGCCGCACCTGCCGAACGCGAACATCCAGGTGTCCGCTCAACTCTACTGAGGATAGATTTTTATTTAAATGTAACCCCTTAATGACCAGTCTGTTTAGTACTTTAGTGACAAAGTACTTTTTTTTTATCATTGCATTCCAAGAGGTATAACGTTTTAATTTTTTCGTCAATGTGGCCATATGAACTTGTATGGGCTTTTTTTGTGAGGGACAAGTTTTAGTTATGAATGCATCATATTGGCATACATATAACTAATTGATTAACTCATTAAGGGTACTTTCACACTAGCGTTGTTAGAATCCGGCAGGCTGATCCAGCAAGCCGTGTACAAATGGATAGCCTTTTTTTCCGGATCCATTAGACGGATCTGGTGAAATGCCGGATCCGTCTCATCAGGTATCATCCGGTAATATCCGGTATTACATTTTTTCGAAGGTCAAAAGCCCCCAAGCATGCGTGGACCGAAAAAGCGGATCCGGCGATGCAGCAATTTCCGTAGCACTTGGTACCGGATCCGGCATTAATACATCTCTATGGAAATTAATGCTGGATCCGGTAAGTGCGGTACTGTTCTGGGATTTTGGCCGGGAAAAAAACGCAGCATGCTGCAGTATTTTTTCCGTTCAAATACCATACAAGGGACAAGACAACCTGATGCATACTGAACAGATTGCTTTCCATTCAGAATGCATTAGGACAAAACTGATGTTTTTATTTTTCCGGTATTGAGACCTTTTACCAGATTTCAATACCGGAAAAGAATAATGTTAGTGTGAAAGTACCCTAAGGCCTCTTTCAGACGGGCGTTGCGGGAAAAGGTGCGGGTGCGTTGCAGGAACATGCGCGATTTTTCTGCGCAAGTCCAAAACATTGTAATGCGTTTTGCACTAGCGTGAGAAAAATCGGCATGTTTGGTACTCAAACCCGAACTTCTTCACAGAAGTTCGGGCTTGGGATCGGTGTTCTGTAGATTGTATTATTTTCCCTTATAACATGGTTATAAGGGAAAATAATAGTATTCTGAATACAGAATGCATAGTAAAATAGCGCTGGAGGGGTTAAATTTTTTTTTTTTTTAACTCACCTTAATCCACTTGATCACACAACCCAGCTTCTCTTCTGTCTTCTTTCTTTGCTTTGTGCAGGAACAGGACCTGTGGTGACGTCACTCCGGTCACTGTGACATGGTCCATCACATGATCCATCATTTTTTTATTTAAGTTTTACTACTTTTCCACTATAAAAACAACAAAAAATGGTTTTGCATTGCTGCATGCCAAGACCCGTAACTTTTTTTTATTTATTTCTACTGAGCTATGTCATAGCTTGATTTTTGTGGGACGACTGGTAGCATTTATTGGTACAATTTTGGGGTATATATGATGCTTTGAACACTTTTATCCCCTTTTTTTGATGGTGGATAAGCAAAAAACTGCAATTCTGGCATTTTGTTTTGTGGCTTTCAGTGTGCTGGATAAATTACATGATAATTTTATCATTTAGGTCTCACAGATGCAGAAATACTTGTAATTGCTCTGTTTCAGATGCTTTGGAGAAATTAAATAAAACTTAATTTTAAAAGCACAAAAAGATGATAAAAAATATTTGAAAAGCAGCAAGAAGAGCTGATTTTTTTCTTTTACTTTTATGAAATTTAGGTAAGCAAGTAAGTAAAGGTTTGCACAGAGCCAGCTTTGTTGGGTGAAGGGAAATAAGCATCAGCCACATATTTTTCCTGCTAAATAGAAAAGTCATTCATCTAAGGCCTCATGCACACAACCCTGCCGTTTTTTGTGGTCCGCAAACCGCGAATCTGCAAAAAACGGAAGCCGTCCGCGTGCCTTCCGCAATTTGGGGAACGGAACGGGTGGCCTATTGTAGAAATGCCTATTCTTGTTCGCAAAATGGACAAGAATAGGACATGCTATATTTTTTTTGTGGGGCCACGGAACAGAGCAACGGATGCGGACAGCACACTGAGTGCTGTCCGCATCTTTTCCGGCCCCATTAAAGGGAATGGGTCCGCACCCGAGCCGCAAAAAATGCAGCTTGGATGCGTACCACAACAACGGTCGTGTGCATAAGGCCTAAATATAATGTTCAAAAAATTGGAGTAATACCAACAGCTGCAATGGAAACTTAATTGTGGACAAGTTGCTGTTGAAGAAGCCTTTCAATGCAGAGGTGTAGCTAAAGGCTCAGGGACCCTGATATAACAGTATAAGGGTGCATTCACATCACCGTTTAGCTTTCAGTTCTTCTAAATCGTCAGAAGAAGAGAGAGAGCGAGAAAAAAAACAGGATCCTGTAAAAAAACGGATCCTGTTGCATCAGTTACACATAGGATTGCATCGGATCCATTTTTTTAATAGGATACAGTAAAAAAAAAAAAGGATCCTGTTGCATCAGTTGTCATCTGTTTGGGTGATTTCCATCTGAGATCTGTTTTTTTAGATGGAAACAAAAGTACTGCATGCAGGGCTCTTTTTCCCGTCTAAAAAAACGGATCTCAGACAGAAATGACTCAAACGGATGATAACTGATGCAACAGGATCCTTTTTTTTTTACTGAATCCTGTTTTTTTTTCTCTCTCTCTCTCTTCTTCTGATCAGAAGAACGGAAAGCTAAACGATTGTCACGACCCTTGGTCATGGTTGTGACTCCTTGGGAGCCGCATGCAGTTGCCGCGGTTTGGTGTTGTGTCAACCGCAGCTGGGGGCACTTAGAGTTTTGCCTTAGGTGCCGTTGCCGCGGACAACAGGCATGCGTGTGGCTGCCCTTGGCAACGTGTGTTTGTGTGCACTTCCTTTGTCTGTTTGTTGTGTACGAGGTCATGTTTGTATGCACTTAGACACCTCCCTTCACTTGCGGTTGTCCGCAACAACGTCTGGTGTTGTGTGCTTGTGGTGGCAGTGTCTCGGCCTGCTGGCTGTTCTTCAGGACACGGTTGCCACGCATGCCGTTGCCGGCGGTAACAGGTGAGTGTGTTTGTGTGCTTTTCCCTTTGTGTGGCTTCACTACCCTGCCTGGTGTTGGAAGGGTTAACTCCCTTCTTTCTGTGTGAGCACTGGGTGTGTCTGACTGTTGGGTGTGGCTTCTTGGCCCTATAAAGCCTCAGTGTAAGCCAGTAGTCAGTGAGGGTGCTTCAGCCATGCTTGCTGGAGACATCCTTCTGGTTATTTAACAACTGCCAGTGGGGGCCACCCTTCTGGTCATAAATTTATGTTACACGGTGTTATGAAGGTGTGTGTGGGGTTTCCTTATTATTGCAGCTTATGGTCCTGGGTTCCTGTGTGATGTTTGGTGTGTGCTGTGTTCGTTTGTGTTCTGAACAGCAGCACTTGCACATGGGTTCCAGGCATTGTTGTCTGTGGCAGGTGAGTGTTGTGTTGGTTGCATTTGCCTGTCACTGCCATAAGTTGTTTCTGTTTCCCCTTGTAGCTTGGCCACTTTAGACTCCTGTTTCTCCGTGTCCAGGAGGAACGGGCTGTCTACCCAGCTCCTAGCTCAGGGAACGACGGAGGGTCAGTAGGGATCCGAGGTTCCTGAGCATGGGCCCTCCTACCTTTAAGGGCGGCTCATGCAGCTAGGAGTCAGGGTCAGATTAGAGAAGCGCTAGGAGGTGACCTGCTCCCTAACTCTGTGGTTCTGGCCAAGTAGCAACCTTACCATCACCTGGTACCGCACGGCTGAGGGTTTTCCCCATCCTCAGCCGTGACAACGATGATGTGAATGCACCCTAACTTGTACCCTCGCACCCTGAGAAACTTCTCTTCACGGCCTCTAACTGCAACCCACCTGTAAATTTAAGATATATAGTTAGCAATTTTACCTCTAAGCATCAGCAACCATGGTGATCTAGGTCCTCAATCTGCAGTGACATCCCTTGACATTGCTGTAGTTGAAAAGGGTTGCCCACTCCTGGAGTTCTCCTGTACTAAGAACCAGCTGTTACTAAAAGATCTGGTTCTTAGCGCAGTCTACTGCTTCACAGCTGGCATCAGAGGAAGCTCTGATCCCAGCTGTTAAACCTTTGATTGCTGCACTCCATGATCACAACGTGATTAAAGGGGATTAGTCCTATGATCAAGTCACCGGATTTTCCAGTGACTTGATTGGAGACTGGGGGAGCTGAAGACCTAGAAAGAACCCCAACTGTCTGTCCAGTTATCCTGCTGTTAGGGCACACTAATGTTGTCTTAGCAGAGGCTTGTGTCATAGAGATACAGAGCAGAATGTATTAGCATACAGGAGTATGCTAATAAATAACTTTAAAAAAAAAGTAATAAAATAGTATACCCATAATGTGCTAAAAAAAAAAAACTGTATGAACTTCAGGCAGCATGTTATAGAGCAGGATGAACTGAGCAGATCAATAGCATAATATAAAAAAGATTTAGTAAAACATGTAATTTATTCATTGAAATCCATGATCTTCCTATGCTTAGGAGTCATTTGGACATTCCTAGCTGTTCTGTCTTCATAAACGTTCACACAGTGTGCAGTCTGACATTCAGCCTAAACCATTCCTGTCTTCCAAATAATAGAACTGTTCTTTGTAGTCTAACTTGTTTATTGGTCAACAGGTTGTACTCTCTGAGCAGTGTGCGTGAGTAAGAGATTGTACATTTGATTGGTAAAACTATAAGAATACAAATAACACATATAAGTATTAGGCATAGCATAGCATGTACTATAACATTAACAGTCATGAGTGAAAGTAGATGGCAAAATGGCTGCTTATACATAGGATTGAATGGCTAGCTAACAGTAGTAACAACTCCCTGAGTAACAATTATAACTAACTGAACAGCTCTGCATAACAAGATGTCCCTGAAAGAAAGGTAGATCTCTCTCCAGATATGCATTTACTAGGATGGTGGAGTTTGAGAAGGAGACATGCATAGGGCAGATCTGTACTGTGTCATGGATACTTCTCTTTCTCAGGATGCTTTGCACTCCCACAATGCAGTGTACTACCCACAATGCAGTAGTCTTTGTAACAGGCAAAAAAAAGTGCATTACAACTTAACACTGCTAGATGCGTATACGTCTGACAAATGCATTGCAATACCAGATCCGTCTTTCTGGTTGTCATCCTGAAAAACAGATCTGGAATTGATCTTTTTCACATTTTTAAAGGTCTGCGCATGCGCAGACCGCAAATACAGATCCTTTTTTCCAGAGTACTTGGGGCCGGATCCAGCATTAATGCATTTCAATGGAAAATAATGCCGGATCCGGCATTCCGGCAAGAGTTCAGGATTTTTGGCCGGAGAGAAAACTGCAGCATGCTGCTGTATTTTCTCCAGCCAAAAAACGTAAGAGGGACTGAACTGATGCATCCTGATGCATACTTAACGGAATGCTCTCCATTCAGAATGCATTAGGATAAAACTGATAATTTTTTTCCGGTATTGAGCTCCTGTGATGGAATTCAATGCGGGGAAATAAAAACGCTAATGTGAAAGTACCCTAAGCTGTTCTACCAGTGACTGACAGCAACTTTGCATGACTAAGCATACATGGGTGACTGTCAAATCAAGTCTTACAGAATATTTTTTCATGAAACTATATATCAGTCTGCTCAGCAACTGTACTTCTGCTTCATAACATGTTGCCTACAGATTGCACTATATTTTCTTGGCAACAAGTTCCCTTCCCTTCCAATTCACACTGTAGAGTCTTTTTCACGTAGCCATATGAGAGCTTGGTTTTTGTGGGACAAGTTGAACTTTGTAATGGCAACATCTAATATTGCATACAATAGAAGCTTGGAAATTCTAAAATGTATGGAACTGGAAAAAACAAAATGCTTCCTAGCTGTCTTACATTTAGACCATTTTCTACGCTTAAAACAGGCATAGAAAATGGTGAATGAGCTGGGCCTGCCAGCTCATTCCCTTCCCCACCCACACCACACCCACAATTTTAGACCTGGCGTGAGCAGGGCAAAGATAGCTTACCGTTGCGCCACTATCTACCTAATTTAGGCGTATTTCAGTATAGTAAATGATCCTCTATGTACACAGTTGGAGACCTTTTTTTAATGGTTGCATTTCACTCATTATGTGCTAAAAATTACATTTTTAATTGGTCGCTATTAAAAATGTTGGGCCGTTCTGTCACAAAGGGTTATATTTCGAGCTGTGAATAATACTTTTACTTTAACATTGTGCAGGTAATTTAATAAACCTTATCTCTAAAGGTCATAAACACTTATTTAAGCCACATTCTTTGCAGTAAGATAAGAATTGAGCTATAATTAGTGCTTAGGAGGTCAGAAATAAGGAGCCGTCAGTTGAGTTGCCTGACAGAACAGAGTGAAAATTCAGAATCTGCTACTAGAGATACTCAAAGCTGTACAGAGAAAGGGGTTAATTTTTTTTTTACTAAAGACCAATTAAAAAAAAAAAAATTGTTTAGCTCAAAATTAGTACAATAGTAAAAATTTAAATTGCCCACAAAGGTGTCCATAGCCTTAAAGGAGTTAAATGGCCTAGAAGCCAACAACCCCATTGATGGTAAACAATGGCCGTGTGAAAAAAAACAAAAAACAAAGAAACAGTGCAGCTGTCTTCGACAGTCCAACCAGTCCCATGCTGCTGATGTCCTGTTTAGAGATGAGCCAATTTTTCAAATATTCGATTTGGTGGGTTCGATGAATTTTCCGAAACAATTTGATCTGAACTTATTCACCGTAAATCGTGTTAAAAAACAGCTATTTCCTGGCTACAGAGAGGCTTTATAGTGGTGTAAAACACTGTGCCTTACGGTAACATGTATAGGGAGTCTGCTGTGTTAGTGAAACAATACTGCGAGTCAGTATGACACGCAGATGACAGGCCTCACTCTTAGAATCACTGCACACTTCACTTTTTTGGGCAGTTACGGGGCCAAAACTGACCAAATAACTCAAGTATGAACTCAGCCTTACAGGTTGACGTAAGCGTCAAGAAGAAAAGAACTCCTTTTATACAGTCGTCAGCTGATTCCACACAGATGTCTACAGAACCTGTTCAATTAAATGCTTAGATGCATAGTAGAGCCCCTGACAGAGTGGAGAGGGTGTCAGCAGTAAGTTTGTGTTGACGTCGCTGAATATTTTGCCCTTCTTCTGATCCGTTGGAACAATAACCCCCAAAAAACAGATCCTGTCTTCACTCGGTTAGCATTTGGTCAGTAATCCATCAGTATTGCTAATACAAAAAAAACCTAAAAAAAAACAGGAGTGGATCCAAAACAGAGATGACACGTGAATGAAATATTTGCATGTCTTCTGTGTTTTGTACCAGCTCCTGCTTTTGGTCAAATAAACGGTGATGTCATCCATGCCAAAAGGGCAAAATAGTGGCCCAGTCATGGAGTGGGGAGGGGGGGAGAACAGAGTGGAACAGAGTGGCCCAATGACATAGTGGTGAGGTGGCAGCAGCAGCAGCATGAGGAGGCCACAGAGTGGCAAGGTGACATAGTGATGAGGTAGCAGCAGCAGCAGCAGCATGGGGAGGCCACATAGTGGCACAATGACATAGTGTAGAGGTGGCAGCAGCAGCAGCATGAGGAGGCCACAAAGTGACCAAGTGACATAGTGTTGAAGTAGCAGCAGCATTTGGAGGCCACAGAGTGACCCAGTGATATAGTGTTGAGGTAGCAGCAGCAGCATGAGGAGGTCACAGAGTGTCCCAGTACTCTTTGACGATGGTGGGTGTAAGAAGGAGCACTTGGCCTCAGATGTGTGGCATCTGGTGGGTGGCAGCATCAGAATAGTAGCTGAGGCAGGTAGCCAGAAGAAACCGGTCTCTTTTGTCAAGGTGTGGGTGAGGCAGCATGGATGATCTAATCCGATGCATCAGGCATTGGTGGGTGGAAATCCTGGCTGATCCATGCCTGATTCATCTTGACAAAGGTCAGTCTCTCCACATTTTGGGTTAAAAGGTGAGTTCGCCACACTAAACCCCCCTCTCTGATGCCACACTACTGGCCAGGAAGAACAGCTTTTCCAGGGCAAACTTGGCCAGTTGTGGCCACATCTCCAGTTTGGCTGCCCAGTAGTCCAGCATATCTTTGATGACGGGTGGCAGGGTGCACTCCAAGTATGCCACCACCTGCTGGTTCAGGTTCTGCTCTATGTCTAGCTGCTGGTGAGTAGTTTCTTTACTAGGCGGGCGAAAAAAAGCTGCTCATCAGCGACTCTAGACTCAAGCTGCTGCTGATGGAGCTTGTACTGCTCCTGCCACCCGCCACCCGCCACCCAGCAGCCATGGCATTGGAACATGAGCGCAGAGTATGGACAATGGCACAGATAGGCAGCGGCCAACTGACTACATAGGATGTCTCTATAGTAGTTCAGTTTGTCCTCCCTCTCAGCGGGTGTAAAAAAGGCCCCGGTGTCGTGGGTCTAACATGGTGCAGGGCTAGTAGTCATCCATATGGAGAATGGTGATAATTTGGCTGTAACTACACAAGCAAGTGAGCATGCATCGGGCCATTTGCAAAAGTGACTCAGAGGGACTCCCTGCCTCCATCTCCACTGCTGCATACTGCCAAGGTGTGCCTGGGTCATCTGCCTCATCTTCCTCATCTCCCTCTTGCTCCTCCAGCTGCTCCTCCTCTCCTGTCACCTGTGTAGAAAAACCACCCATTTCGCTACATATTGCTTGTGCTCCAGTGTCCTCCTCCAGTTCAGCCCCCACGGGGCTCATGTGGCCGTGAGATGTAGGCACTACATCTCCAGTCCCCTGACCAGCCAGATTTACCAGCATCTTTTCCAGGATATGAATCAGTAGAAAGACGTTGTTCATCCCGTAGTCCTGGCGACTGACAAATAAAGTGGCCTCCTCAAAGGGCACGAACAAACAGCAGGTGTCACATATGAGTTGCCACTGGCTAACATCGAAGTTACACAGGGGAGTACCTCTGTACGCTTGGATCATCAAGAAATAATTTATGGCCTTTCTCTGTTTGTATAGTCAGTCCAACATATGGAGGGTGGAATTCCAATGGTTGAAAAACATCGCATATCAGCGTATGTTGGGGGACGCCGTTCTGCTGCTGCACCGCCGACACCATGTTCTTCCCGTTGTCGGTCACCATGGTTCCGATTATGAGTTGTCACAGAGAAAGCCAGGATTTAATTTCTTGATGAAGGACACAGAGCAGTTCCTCCCCTGTGTCACTCAGTTTGCCCAGGCAAACGAGGTGTAGAACAGCATGAAACCGCCATGCCCTGCACATGTGGTATGCTGGAGAAGCACTGTAAATTTTCCCTGCAGTGGAGGCTGAGGCCATGGTGGAGGATGAGGAGGCAGAGGCGGACATTGTAGCAGGACCAACGGCGTGACAACGCGGAGGCAAAATCAGCGTCACCTGGCCAAGTTGCTGTTGTGGCTGGGCAGGAGCCACATTCACCCAGTGGGCCATAAGTTACAGCTACCGACCAATTTTCCCCAAAAAAGCTGTATCACAAACAAATTTCACCAATGAATGGCTAATCGACGCAATTACTCAGTCCCTACAGAAGAAAGTCTGCATTCATCGACCAATTTTCCCCAAAAAGGCTGTATCACAAAAAAAATTCAGCACTGAATGACAATGTAAATTCACAGCAGAACGGCTAATAAGAAGTACTTATTTTTCCTATTAATAAACACACCAACAATGGCTGTATGACATTATAAATTTACCGCAGAACGGCTAAAGTAATAACACATACTTATTTTTGTTATTAATACAGGGCAACAATGTCTGTATGACAATGTAAATTCCCCGCAGAACGGCTAATAACACATATTCATTAATACACCCCAACATTGGCTGTATAACAATGTCAGTTCACTGCAGACCGGCTAATAAGACGTATTCTTTTTCCTATTAATACACCCCAAATAAATAAATATAGCACTCACAATTCACCGCAGAACGACTAATAGGAAGTATGTATCTATCTTATTAATACACCCCGTAAATTACTGTAGTACAGTTGAACTTCACCGCTGAACGGCAAATAATATTTTTTTTGCCACTAATACATGCCAAAAAGGGATTTCATTTTCTCAATTCAACGCACAACGGCTAATAGGCCCTTTTTCTTTTTTCCCACTACTACACACCAAAAAAGGCTTTAGAACATGTAACTGCAGCCGTGAAGGGCAAATAAAGTAATTTTTTTTGCTACTAATACACGCCAAATAGGGCTTTAATTTTCTCGCTTCACCACACAACGGCTAATAGGCCCTTTTTCTTTTTCCCCACTAATATACACCAAAAAAAGACTTTAAAACATATAACTGGGCCGTGAACGGCAAATAATACTTTTTTGCCCACTAATACATGGCAAAAAGGGCTGTAATTTTCCCACTTCACCATACAACGGCTAATAAGTAGGGTTGAGCGAACCCAAACTGTAAAGTTCGGGTTTGTACCGAACTTTAGGATTTTTGGACCCTGGACCCAAACCCGAACTTTTCAGTAAAAGTTTGGGTTCGAGTTCGGTGTTCAGCGATTTATTGGTGCTTTTTGAAAGGCTGCAGAGCAGCCAATCAAGAAGCGTTTTACTCTTGTGCCCTTAGAAACCATCACAGCCATGCCTACTAATGGCATGGCTGTGATTGGCCAGTGCAGCATGTGACCCAGCCACTATATAATCTGGAGTCATGTAGCGCTGCATGTCACTCTGCTCTGCTGCTGTGAGGGAGAGAATAGGAAAGAATCTTTAATCTGAAGAAGTGCTTGTTAACTCAGCGATCTACATAGATTTAGTTTTGTGGGTGCAGTGCACAATTTCCCTGCCCTGAGCCTAGTGTCACAGAAAAATAACTTTTATCCGTCTGTTAGTTAGGTGGGCGGCGGCGGCCATTTTATGCAAGCTCAGTGCACCAGCACTGCATATGTGCTTTTGTGACATTCAAATCCAAGCTTAAAATACTGCAATAATAATCTGGGTTTAAAAAAACACCCATTTTTGGCAATATCCTACATCTGGTGCTATTGCAGCACTTGTCAGTGTGGAATACAAGCTTGCTATACTTAAATAATTTTCTGGGTTTTAAAAAATAAATTTTTGGCAATACCCTACATCTGGGGCCTATGCTGCATTTGTTAGTGTGACATACAAGCTTGAAATACTGCAATAATTTTTTACCCATTTTGGTAAAAAAAAACTACATTTGCAGCCTTTTCTGCATCTGTCAGTGTGAGATACACACTTTAGATACTGCTGTTCTATTCTGTTATTTAAAAAAAACACACCCATTTTGGGAAAAATACTTAATTTTGCAGCCTTTGCTGCATCTGTCACTGTGAGATATAAGCTTGAAATACTGCAATAATATTCAAGGTTTAAAAACAAACACCAATTTTTGGCAATATCTTACATCTGGTGCCTTTGCAGCATTTGTCAGTGTGAAATACAAGCTTGCAATACTTCAATAATTTTCTAGGTTTAAAAAAACACTCATTTTTGGCAATACCCTACATCTGGGGCCTATGCTGCATTTGTTAGTGTGACATACAAGCTAGAAATACTGCAATAATTATCTGGGTTTAAAAAAACACTGATTTTGGTAAAAAAAATAAATAAATTTGCAGCCTTTGCTGCATCTGTCAGTGTGAGATACATGCATTAGATACTGCTGTTCTATTATGTTATTAAAAAAACAGCCATTTTGGGCAAAAAACTAAATTTACAGCCTTTGCTGCATCTGTCACTGTGAGATACACACGCTAGATACTGCTGTTCTATTATGTTATTAAAAAAACACCCATTTTCGGAAAAATATAAAATTTGCAGCCTTTTCTGCATCTGTCAGTGTGAGATACATGCGTTAGATACTGGTGTTCTATTCTGTTACTAAAAAAACACCCATTTTGGGCAAAAAACAAAATTTGCAGCCTTTGCTGCATCTGTCAGTGTGAGATGCAAGCTTGAAGTACTGCAATAATATTCAGGGTTTAAAAAAACACACATTTTTGGCAGTACCCTACATCTGGGGCCTATGCTGCATCTGTCAGTGTGAGATACACGCGTTAGATACTGCTGTTATATTCTGTTATAAAAAATAAAATAAAAAACATTTTGGGCAAGATCCTAAATTTGAGAAATATGAGCGTCAAATAAGGGACGTGGCCCCGGTCGTGGTGCTGCTGGTGGAGCTGCTGTTGCAGGGAGAGGAAGTGGTTGATCTGTGCCAGCTACAAGCACAAGTGAAACACCTTCCTCAGGTGCGAGTAGGTGACAGAACCTGCAGCTGTATTTGGTTGGGCCCAATGCGGCTCTACGAATGGTGAGGCCAGAACAAGTACAGGCTATAGTAGATGGGGTTGCTGACAGTGCCTCCAGTTCCTTCACATTGTCTCCCACCCAGTCTCCTGCTGAAAGATCAGAGTTGGCACCTGCAGCCGATGTCCATCAGTCTTTCACCTTACCCCCTTGCAAATCAGCCAAGCAGTCTGAGCCCCAAGTCATACAGCAGTCTGTTCTGCTTTTTGATGACTTTGCTAGCAGGGTTTCCCAGGGCTATCCCTGCCCCAGAAGTGGAAGAGATTGAGTGCACTAATGCCCAACCACTTATGTTTTAAGATGAGTACATGGGAGGACCACTGCAGCATGTCTCCGATGATGACGAAATACAGGTGCCAACTGCTGTGGCTTTCGAAAGTGTGCAGACCGACAAGGAGGGCAGGGGTGAAGACTGGGTGGAAGATGATGTGGAGGGCGATGAGGTCCTCGACCCCACATGGAATCAAGGTCATGCGAGTGACCTGTGTAGTTCGGAGGAAGCGGCGGTGGTCACACAGAGCCACCAGCACAGCAGAAGAGGGAGCAGGGTGCAAAAGCGGAGCGGCCGTGCCCACCGCAGAAAGGTACCTAGCACACCAAAGCCAGCTCCAAGGAGTTCCCTGGCGTGGCAGTTCTTCAGACAATGTGCTGACGACAAGACACGAGTGGTTTGCACACTGTGCAATCAGAGCCTGAAGCGAGGCATAAACGTTCTAAACCTGAGCACAACCTGCATGACCAGGCATCTAAGTGCAAAGCACGAGCTGCAGTGGAGTAGACACCTCAAAAAAGAAAGGTCTCTGGCTCCTCCTGCTTCCTCTTCTGCTGCAGTCTAGGCCTCTTAATCCACCTCTGGAGTAACAGTGGCACTTGCCAACCCACAAACAGAGGATCTGCCAGCAACACCACCACCTGGGTCGCCAAGCATCTCCACAATATCCCACGGAAACGTTCCTCTTCTGCTCCAGTGTTTGGGAGATGGAGAGCTGAAGTAGCCCCCTACCCACCCGTGATCCCTGGCCCTGAATGCCAGCATTTCAAAATTACTGGCCTTTTAAATGCTGTAATTCCGTCTGGTGGAGACGGAGAGCTTTAAAAGCCTTATGGAGGTGGCTGTCCCACAGTACGTCATGCCCAGCCACCACAACTTTTCCAGGTGAGCCATCCCTTCCCTGCACAACCAAGTGGGGGACAAAATCAGGTGTGCACTGCGCAACGCCATCTGTGGCAAGGTCCACCTAACTACAGATACGTGGACCTGTAAGCATGGGCAGGGATGTTATATCTCCCTAACAGCACACTGGGTAAATGCAGTGGTGGCTGTGCCTGAGGCAGATAGCAGTTTGGCGCATGTCATTCCACCACCGAGGATTGCAGGGCACTTCAGTTTGCCTCCTGTTGCTTCCTCCTCCTACTCCGCTTCCTCATCCTCTACCGCCTCCTCATCCGGTCAGCATAACACCTTCACCACCAACTTCAGCACAGCCAGGGGTAAACGACAGCAGGCAGTTTTAAAACTTATCAGAGCTGCTGCATAAAGTGCGGGCTGTCTGTGCGCGCTTTCGGTGTTCTCACCCTGTTGCTGCCCGCCTGTCAGCGCTGCAGCGTAACTTCGTCCTTCCCGCTCACCACCTCATATGCGACGTGCCCACAAGGTGGAACTCCACCTTGCACATGCTGGCCATACTGTGCGAGCAGCAGGATGAATCGCTCTGCGGAACAGCACTACTTCACCACCAATGACTGGGCCTCCATGCGAGACCTGTGTTCCTTGTTGCGCTGTTTCGAGTACTCCACCAACATGGCCAGTGCTGATAATGCCGTTCTCAGCTTTACTATCCCACTTCTATGCCTCCTTGAAAAAATGCTTCTGGGGATAATGGAAGAGTATGTGGCACAGGAGGAGGAAGAGGGATCATTTCATAGGGTTTCAGGCCAGTCATTCACAAGTGGCTCCGAGGGTGGGTTCCTGCACCCACAAATGGCAGGTACACAATTGTCCAGCCAGGGAACAGTTCTGGAGGATGAGGAGGTGGAGGATGAGGAGGAGGAGATGGAGGAGGAGGAGCCGTGTTCACAGCAGGGTGGCACCCAAACCAGCTCATGGCCATCACTGGTGCGTGGCTGGGTGGATACAGAGGACACAGATGATACACCTCCCACAGAGGACAGCTTGTCGTTGCCTGGTACACATGAGCGATTACATGCTGCAGTGTCTCCGCAACGACCGCCGAGTTGCCCACATTTTAACTTGTGCTGATTACTGGGTGGCCACGCTGCTGGATCCCCGTTACAAGGACAACGTAACATCCTTAATTCCGTCCTGACAGCGGGGGCACAGTGGAAGCACAAGGCGAAGGCAGAGGATGAGGAAAAGGTTGCCAACACAGCTTGGGGACCACCAGCACCTCAGAAGACAGGGTTAGCATGGCCGAAATGTGGAAAATATTTGTCAGCACGCCGCAACAACCAGCACCACCAGCTGATATGGAGCGTCTTAGCAGGAGGCAGCATTTTAGCAAAATGGTGGAGCAGTATGTGGGAACACGCCTACATGAACTGAATGACGGGTCTGCCCCCTTCAACTTCTGGGTCTCCAAATTGGGCACATGGCCTGAGCTTGCCCTTTACACCTTGGAAGTGCTGGCCTGCCCTGAAGCCAGGGTATTGTCTGAACATGTGTTTAGCACGGCAGGGGGCGTTATCACAGACAAGCGCAGCCGCCTGTCAACAGCCAATGTGGACAAGCTCACGTTTATTAAAATGAACCAGGCATGGATCCCACAGGACTTGTCTGTACCTTGTTATACTACAGCGAAATTGCTCATTGTTGTATTATAGATATTTCCCACTCTTTTGCAGTGTACCCTAATTAAAAATAAAAATAAAACAAATTAAAACCAGTGTTGGCTACCTCGTCCTCTTCCACCGCCGCTTCCACCTACACCGCTACGTCCACCGCATCCTCAAACTCCTACTCCATATGGACCTCCACCTCATAAATCAAGATAATTTTTTTTTTTATTTATAAGTATTTTATTTTATGTAATTTCACTTATTTGTCTGTTACATTCTCGGGTGAAATTCACCAATTTTGGGCTGTGATATACCCCTGCTCTACCTAGTAGACAGGTAAAAACATTTCACCATTCTTGGGTGACATTTGACAATTTTTGCCATGATTAAACCCCTGCTCTGCATAGGTGACAGGGACATCAATTAAAAAAAAATCGTCTGTTACATTGTCAGGTGACATTTTACCAATTTTGCCATATACAAACCCCCTGCTCTGCATAGGTGACAGGGAATTAAATTTCAAAAATTTTTCTTTAATTGATGCACGCCACCTTCTTTACTTGTAAGCTTCGGCTTCAATAATTTGTCCCACTTTTCCGCTCGATCAACATTTAATTTCATCCATTCATCTCTTTCTCACGCTCCCTCTCCGACGTGCAACCCTGATTCGCCGATAACTATGATCAACATTGTAGGCGCAGAAAAGAACATCGAAAGTTGATAGAGAAGATATCCAAATGGATCGTGGACGTCACGGGGACGTGCGATCAGGCAGGAGTTATCTAGAGTCAACAAAGCCGCAGCAGGGCCTCTCATGTCTAACGTTTCAAAATCCAAAATACCCCAGTGACATTCCCTATAATTTTTTAATAATCATTCCAATAACAGGGCATCTTAAGAGTCCTGTATTGTTATTTATCGTCACTACCTCCCCGAGTCAGGAGTGGGTAATTGCCGCGCGCCCCATCCTTAACTTAGAAGCTTCTGCTTCAGTACTTTGTCCCACATTTCCGTTCGATCACATTGAATTTCATCCATTGACCTCCCTTGGATGTAGTATCCCTTTCTCACTCTCCCTCTCCGGTATGGAACCCTGATTCGCTGCTATTTGTGATCAACATGGTGGGCGCAGAAAAGAACATCTAAAGTTGTTAGAGAAGATATCCAATTGGATCGTGAACATCACGGGGACGTGTGACAAGGTGGGGCACGTACTGACTGATGGGACACGTACTGACTGATGGGTCTGCCCCACTTCAACTTCTGGGTCTCCAAATTGGGCACATGGCCTGATCTTGCCCTTTACACCTTGGAGGTGCTGGCCTGCCCTGCAGCCAGTGTATTGTCTGAACGTGTGTTTAACACGACTGGAGGGGGTTATCACAGGTTATATTTCCCAATGTTTTGGGGTGTACCCTAATTTAAACAAAAAATAAATAAAATTAAAACCAAAAAGCAGTGTAGGCTACCTCCTCCTCCACCGCCGCTTCCACCTACACCGCCACGTCCACTGCCTTCTCAACCTCCTACTCCACATGGACATCGTCCTCCTAGATTAAGCTTATTATTTTTTTATTTTTACATATTTTATGTTTTTTGTTAAGTCATTTCCCTATCCACAGTTTTCAGATCACTTGCCATGCTCTTAACCACATTTTGCCAGCCCTCTAGCCCTCTCCATGACATTTTTAGAGCCATTTTAGTGCTCAAAAGTTTGGATCCCCATTGACTTCAATGGGGTTCGGGTTCGGGGTCAAGTTCGGGTCCCGAACTCGAACTTTTTTGTGAAGTTCGTCCGAACCCTTCGAACCCGAACATCCAGGTGTCCGCTCTACTCTACTAATAAGCCCTTTTTCCTTTTCCCCACTAATAGACGCCCAAAAAAGGCTTTAGAACATATAACTGCAGCCGTGAACGGTAAATAAAATTTTGGTTTTTTACCACTAATACACGCCAAAAAGGGCTTTCATTTTCTCACTTCACCACACAACGGCTAATAAGCCCTCTTCTTTTTCCCTACTAATACACAAAAAAAAAGGCTTTAGAATGTATATCTGTGACAGTGAATGGTAAATAAAAAAATGTTGCCACTAATACACGCAGAAAATGGCTGTAATTTTCTCACTTCATCACACAACGGCTACTAAGCCCCCTTTTTTCCCCCCACTAATACACAACAAAAAAAGGCTTTAGAACATATAAATGCAGCCGTGAACGGCAAACAATACATTTTTTTGCCACTAATACACGCCAAAAAGGGCTGTAATTTTCTCACTTCACCACATAACGGCTAATAAGCCACTTTTTTCCACCCTACTAATAAATGGCAAAAAAAGGCTTTAGAACATATATATATATAACTTCACTGCACAAGGGCTAAGAAGACCCCAATAACAAGAACGGTTTGCTTGAATTTGAGGTATTGCAAACCTGAAAGGAGCAGCAGTATAATGGCAATTTGGATCCGCAGTCAGTGCAGCAAGGTGTAATAGGATTGTTCCTATTACCCAGGCTGAACCCTGTTCTGCTCCAATACTGTGTAATAATTCCTTCCTATCCTTTCCCTACACTTATAATGCTCTTTCCCTGAACTTCTATTGAGCAAAATATGTTTTAAAGTATTTCCTAGCACTGTCCCTAGCACCTGCTAATGTCTCTCCTTGCACTAAGTACACTGGAAAATGGCTGAATCTAAGATGGCTGAGGCTATTTATAGGGCTGTGACATCACAGGACTGGCTGGCTGCTGATTGGCTGTATGCATGGCATTGTGGGTGATCCCTCGATCCTAGAGTTCGGTGCTCCATGTCCTAACATTTGCAGTAGCCATTTTAGGAAAAAAATGTGATTCATTACCACGAAGCGTGAGGAAATTCGGATTCGGTGTAAATCGAATAATTTCGGATTGAATTCCACTTCGTCAGCTTCGATTTGCTCATCTCTAGTTCTGTTCTTAGTTGCTTCCAGTCCCTGTCGAAAGTGGCTTGTTTCCATGAACAGTGTGGCCTTTCACTGGTCTTAGCACTCTCATATGCTAGAATTGTATGTTCTCCTGGGCCAGAGAATATAAATGAAAGATTTCCAAAATGTGTGAACACAAAATGGTATAGTTTTTTTTTCTATTTGTCCTCTATTCCTCACGCTCCCCGTATGGAGGGTGGCATTTCACCATTCACCTTATGCAGTGGATAGGTTAGGCGTACCCCTCACTATAAGGCTATTATAGTGCCTTTAACCCCTTCCTTAGTGACCAGCCTGTTTCGGGCCTTACTGACCAAGTGTTTTTCTTCCTTTTTTCATTGTCGCGTTCCAAGAGCTATAACTTTTTTTTCGCCGTCTATATAGCTTTATGAGGGCTTGTTTTTGCGGGACAAGTTGTAGTTTTTAATGGCGCCATTTTTGGGCGCACATACCTTTTTGATTAACTTTTATTAACTCTTTCTGGGAACGAGATGTGAAAAACAGCAATACTGTCAATGTGTTTTTACATTATAAATTTTATGGCATTCATTTTTTGGTGTAAAAAACATAATATATTTATTCTCTGGGTCACTACGATTACAGTGATACCAAATACACATAGTTTTTTTTTCCATTTTACTACTTTTTTGCAATAAAACCCCTTATTTTAAAAGCAAAAAATGTTTTTGCATCGCCTCTTCCCAAGACCCATAACTTTTTAATATTTTTTTCTATGGAGTTGTGTGAGGGCTTTATTTTTACGGGACGACTTGTGTTTTTTCATTGGTATTATTCTGGAGTAAATGGTGCTTTTTGATCGCTTGTTATTACGTTTTTTAAGACTAAATTAGCAATTCTGTCTTTTTTTTTTTCTACTGAGTTCAACGTAGGGGATAATTTACATGATATTTATGTAGTACGGGTCGTTACGGACACAGCAATACCAAACATATGGGGGAGATTTTTTTTCCATTTTTTTTCATTGAAAAGTGTATTTTCAATGAAAATGTTTTTAATGAGATTTTTTTATAACAAACAATGGGATTATAACAAACAACATTATGATTTATTTTAAAATACAATGCATTATCCCTATAATGCATTACATTTTAATATCAGTGCTATTCTTACATTGACCAGCAGGTTTCGTCAGAGAGGCTTAGCCTGCTGGAAATTACTAAAGGCTGGTGGTCTTGGGCCTACATGAGACCCCTGCCAGCCTTCACACACATCGGCACCCCGCGATCGCATTTGCGGGGTGCCTATGGGAGTCTGCTCCCTCTGTCAGCACTTTACATGCGGTGGGCGCCATTACCCGTGGCATGTAAAGTGTTAAACAGCCCGGATCAGCATTCCTGACGGTCCGGGCTGTTAGAGCAGGGCCCCCACCCCCCGCTGCACGGGGGGTGGGCTTGCTTAGACTGGGCAGCCATAATAAAGTCCCAGCGGCCCAGCCTAAGGCCCCTTAGTGTCCGCCGTAAAAAGGCGTGTGGGTGGTCACTAAGGGGTTAAAATTAAATAGAGGCAATTTAAACACGGGTATCTATAAGATGCTCATATACGGTTATACCTAGTTTTGGGGGAACTTTATACGACAAAGTACAGCTTACAATAGTCCTTTCAAATGTCATGTTCAGTTAGATGCCTAGCAAAGTCTATAGTCATTCTAACTGGTACTGTACAGGTGGAACCCTAAGCATCCACTAATTCACCCCTCAATGGGCTTCTGTCTCTTCTGTGGTCTAAAATAAATGATAAATGTAGACTTTTCAGTTCAGTGACACAAAGGTCACAAAATGAGATGTCTAGTGAATATGCAAAAAGGTATCTCCCAGGAAAGAGAACCATCTCACCAGTGCTACCTGTTAAAATTAGCTCCCTATGAGTCAAGATCCAACTTTCCGACAAGCCTTGGGATTTGACAAGGGAATATATCTGTTTTCTGGAAGATATCCCTTTGTATATTAGTTTCCCATGGAGCATTGCCAACAAGTCTCCATACAGGACTGGTCTCTTTAAGGGGATTCATCACCCTGCCTAGGTGATTCCAAGGAATTGCACTGAGCTAACCAGAATCCTACTTAATACCGATGACTGGTAACCACACTACGGGTGGATATTTGTCTTCGCTGTGTTCTCTTGTCAAATCCCAAGGCTTGTTAGAAAGTCAGATTTTAACTCATAGGGAGCCACTTTCAAAAGGTGGTGCTGGCGAGATGGTTCTCTTTCCTTGGAGATACCTATTTACGTATAGATAAGAGTGACTATAGTTAATACCTGATAGAATAAATAAAAAACTCATGTGAAAAAGTCATGTATCAATGTTTCTTATTCATATTGCTCAGGGAAAATAATGACATTTGTTGTCACTCTGCCTTAGGGCTCATTTAGACAGCCATATGAATGGGTCCGCACCCGTTCCACAATTTTGCCAAATGTGTGCGGACCCATTCATTTCAATCGGGCCGCAAAAGATGCGGACAGCACACCATGTACTGTCCGCATCCGTGGTTCTGTTTCAAAAATTGTGTCCACCTTTACTGTAGAAATGGCAGGTTACACTTCTGCTGAGTTCTTGGACAAACCTAATTAGAACCCAAAGGTTCTAGTGAGCTGTGATTGAGAAATATTGTCTTATACAGTCTTGATTATATCCCTAAAGAAGCAAAAATTCTACTTGATTCTAATTTTGTGCAGATGAAACAATCTGTTTACTTTATTGTAGAGAATTGTCCACAGTAAACCTTTTAGCACATGGCCTACATTTTATAGAGGCTTCAGTGATGGTACTTTACAGTGCTTCAGCTTTTTCAAGGATCACTGATGCAGGTGCACATATTAATAAGCTCACAGAAACCTTTATAAACGTATCGAAATACACAAAAGCTTTGTCAATCATGAAAGCAGTTATGATTTTGTCTTCATCTCATGATCACAGGAGCAATATTGGAGATCCTCTCTTGAAAAATTGAACTTGTGTCAAGTGAGCGCTTTGTGCACAGAATAAACCTTATTTAATTTTTTGTAGTTATTGAAATTCAAAGTGCAAAACAGCAGAAAATGGGAAAGCTATACATTCTGTGAGAGTATATATCCAAATGCATCTATGTAGGAAAAACACCCTGCATAGTTCTTTTTTATCCACAGGGTTAGTAACAAATGACTAGAGATGAGTGAATCGAAGCTGACGAAGTGGAATTCGATCCGAATTTCAGGAAAAAATTAGATTTGCACCGAAGACTAATTTCCTCGCGCTTCGTGGTAACGAATCACACTTTTTTCCTAAAATATATGCTGCTGCACGTATTGGGACATGGAGAGAGGAACTCTGGGAAGGCGGGATCACCCATAATGCCATGCATGTAGCCAGTCAGCAGCCAGCCAGCCCTGTGATGTCACAGCCCTATAAATAGCTGCAGCCATCTTAGATTCTGCCATTTACCAGTGCAGGGAGAGACGTCTGCAGGCGCTAGGGACAGTGCTAGAAAAAATGTCATTGTGCTAAAAAAAATAGTTTACAGGTGCAGGGAAAGATTATTCAAGGTGTAGGGAAAGGATAGGGAGGAATCATTCCACAGCATTTCTGTTGAACAGGGTTCAGTAGGGGAGGTTACAGTCTGGGTAATAGGAACAATCCTATTACACCTTGCTGCACAGACTGGGCACCCAAATTGCCATTATACAGCTCTGTAATTCCAGCAAACCTGTCTTATTAGGGTGCAAGTGCTGTTTGATTCAGGCATTAACAGGGGTTATTACAAGGAAATATTTCTACCTCTTATTTGCCCTTGTGCGGTGCAGTTATATGTTCTAAAGCATTTTATGGCTTGTATTAGTGGGAAAAAAGGGCTTATTAGCTGCTGTGGTGAAGTGCTAAAATTACAGCAAAAGTAAAATATATTTGCTGCTCAGCGGTGCAGTTATCTGTTGTAAAGCCTTTTGTGGCATGTATTAGCGGGCAAGTAGTGATGAGGAGAGTGGTGTGGGAGCTGGTGTTGCGAGCAGTCAGAGACGGTTGAGGAGGACATCAGTGACATGCAGACAGTACTCGATGATGATGATGATGATGCAGCTGATCGCACTTGGGAGACGGGTGACATAGGGGCTTTATTATTTTTTTCTTTATATAATAATGTAATATAAAATCCGGTGTCTCCATTATAAATCTGCAGCGTGGGGGCCCTGTGTGGCTTCTACACACTTTCAAAATAATCTTTCAGTGGGGCGAATAGATTCCGGATGACCGGGATGCTCTATGACCTTCCCAGGAGCTTCTGTCGGAAGCAGCGGTTAATTTCTGAGACGTCCGTATAGTGCGGGAGGAATCCCAAGACCCTCTCCATCTCCGTGCACCGCAGGATGTCCTCCTTCCCATCCATGATGACTGGGAACTAGTGATTTTTTCCCTGACGAAGAGACCAGGGGCAGGTAGTTATGGTTTGAATATTGATGAACTTCGCGACTCTTCCGGGCTCCAAGCAATCTTGAAGCTTTGTCTTCCCATTGTCTGTAGCTACTAGAGGCCTGTTCATGCGAGGCAGGTTCTCCCAAAAGCATCTGGCTTGAAGAGCAGCCGATACCGCACTTGTATCAATCTTGACAGGATTTGTCTCCAGGTGGAGAGAAATAGTTTTTGGGAATGCTTTCTCCATCGCAACCACGTTCTCGAATAACCAGAAGACTGGACGATTCTCTCCTGTCTTAGGCAACACTTTATTGAGTCATTGTGGATAGTAAAAAAAAAAAGATGTCCACCGCCCCCATAAAGATCTTTTGGGTGCGGGTTAACCAAATAAATTCAATTTAAAATATTAAATTGAACCAAAATTTGATTGAAATAATAAGAAACTAAACTTAATTTCACCAGTATATTATCCCAATCTTCGAGGGAAATTCCCGGACAATCAATTTGCCAAGCCTTTTGTCCCCGAGAACGTGTATTATTAAATCGTGCTTTAAGCAACACTTTATAAAGTTGAGAAATTTTAACCTTCTGTCCCATATTCCCTATAAATTAATTATCGAAGCAGGGAGATCAAGAAAGCGATTACACAGGGCATGGGGGAGAACGGTCGGAGGGAGTAGCGATGAAGCAAACCTACGTCATCACATCTTCACCCCCTTTGATGAAGGGGCTTCATTATTGGGAGAAGAGGATGGCAGCTTGCCCGCGAGGCAGCGGTGGAGCCAGCATGTCGCTAGCGTGGCCGGGAGTCAGCAGGGTGGCAGCAGTGGGAGGTCGGTATCCAAGCGTACCTGGGGTAGACCACCCGCTTCGCAGGAGCCTACCTGCCCGGGAAGTAGCGGTGCACGTGTTCATGGAGGTAGTGGCGGTAGCAGTCAGTTAGTGCATAGTGTTGGGGGTAAAATCACCTACTCGGCGGTGTGGCAGTTGTTTGTTAAGCCGCCGGACGAGGTGTACATGGCCATATGTAGAATCTGTGGGCAGAAGGTGAAGCGTGGCCAGGGTGCAAATGTTGGCACCACGGCCCTGCGTCAACATAAAGTGGCCTGGGAGAACCGTGGCTCCGATGTGTTCCAGCCTGCCGCAGCAGTGGCACGCAGCCGATTTCAGGCAGTCAAGGCTCCACCACCTCAGCCGAAGGGAGCTGTCTGTCCTTCCCTTCATCTGCTGGTCTTGATGCTCCTGCTCCTCGCCTTCCTACTCCTCGTCAGTCATTCTGTCTGTTGTGTTGTTCCTCTAGAAAAATTGAAGAAAAGTGAATATTAGACTGTTCAAAAAAATAGCAGTGTTTGTATTCTTCTTAGCAAACTCAAACATTTACTATATAAACTGAAAAATGTTTGAATATTTTGCTTTCCTTTGAATCACTTAACTAATATTTAGTTGTATAACCACTGTTTCTGAGAACTGCTGTACATCTGTTTTGGAGATCCACATGGACATGACATGGAGTCAACCAACTCCTGGCACCTGTGAACAGTTATTCCAGCCCAGGATGATTGGACTACATTCCACTGCTCTTCTCTATTTCTTGGTTTTGCCTCAGAAACTACATTTTTTATGTCACCCCACAAGTTTTCTATTGGATTAAGATCCGGGGATTTGGCTGACCACTCCATAACGTCAATCTTGTTGGTCTGGAACCAAGATGTTGCACGTTTACTGGTGTGTTTGGGGTTGTTGTCTTGTTGGAACACCCATTTCAAGGGCATTTCCTCTTTATCATAATGCAGCATGACCTCTTCAAGTATTCTGATGTATTTAAACTGATCCATGATCCCTAGTATGCGATAAATAGGCCCAACACCGTAGTATGAGAAACATCCCCATACCATGATGCTTGCGCCAACATGCTTCACTGTCTTCACAGTGTACTGTGGCTTGAATTCAGTGTTTGGGGGTCATCTGACAAACTTTCTCCTGCCACTAGACCCAAAAAGAACAGTCTTACTTTCATCAGTCCACAAAATGTCTCTTTAGGCCAGTCCATGTGTTCTTTGGCAAATTGTAACCTCTTCAGTACATGTCTTTTTTTCAACAGTGGGACTTTGCGGGGGCTTCTTGCAGATAGCCTGGCTTCACATAGGCGTCTTCTAATTGTAACAGTACTCACAGGTAACTTCAGACCTTTTTAGATCTTCCTGGAGCTGATTGTTGGCTGAGTCCTTGCCATTTTGGCTATTCTTCTATCTCTGTAAAGAATAAATCAAGGCAACTGGACTTACTGAAGATTTCTTGAAAACGTTTCACTCGTTCTTCCAACGAGCTTTCTCAATTCTGAGTGACTGTACAAGAATTCTCTGGGAATAAATATGTAACTGAATCAACATCTGGTAATTATACCCAGCATGGGGTCAGAGGTCATTATATCCAGCATGGGGTCAAAGGTGTTAATCCCATTATCCTAATTAGAATCAGTAGGTGATAATGACCTCCCAGAAAAAGGTGTCAAGACAGCATTGTATTTGGCAGACAATATTCTTCTATCCATTTGAATGGTAGTTTTTCGCTTTCTTCCACGTCTTTCAGGTTTTTGTTACAATTTTAAAACATTGGCGATCATTTTAGCTGAGCAGCCTATCATTTTCTGCACTTCTTTATATGTTTTCCCCTCTCCAATCAACTTTTTAATCAGGGTACGCTGTTCTTCTGAACAATGTCTGGAAAGACCCATTTTACTCAGAATTTCAGAGAGAAATGCACTGTTACCAGCATGTACAACATTTGCTGCTTTCCTTCCTTAAATAAGGGCAATTATTGCCACCTGTTTTTCAACGAATGAATGACCTCACTAAATGAACTCCACACCTCTATTATTTTGAACATGCCCTTTTCAATTAGTGATTCAATTACACAGAATCAGCAGCATGCATGTCATGACTGTTGGGTCTGTTGGATTTATATTACTCTACTACACCTGCTAGTAAATTATTTGACATGCAGAAATATAATTTCTACCAAAAACAGTGATTGATCAGGTTAGTGATGTCTGACTGCTATTATTTTGAACACAACTGTACATGGTACACATGCATAAATACACCATATATACACTACACACACACATACCACCCAACTTTAAAAAAGCTTAAAGAGGACCTTTCATCTGGCAAAACATTGTGAACTAAGTATCATGATATATACAGCGGCGCCCAGGGATCTCACTGCACTTACAATTATCCCTGGGCGCCGCACCGTTCTCCTGCTATGCCCTCCGGTATGTTCCGTCACTTGGTTATAGTAGGAGGAGACTGCCCTTGTTTTCCTGGGCTTCTCCTTCTCCTAGGCCAGGTCTGGCCAACCTGCGGCTCTCCAGCTGTTGCAAAACTACAACTCACAGCATGCCCAGACAGCCTACAACTATCAGCCTACAGCAGAGCATCGTGGGAATTGTAGTTTTACAACAGCTGGAGAGCCGCAGGTTACCCAGCCCTGTCCTAGGCTGTAGCGCTGGCCAATCGCAGTGCAGGGCTCACAGCCTGGGACAAAAAAACTCCCAGCACTACAGCCTGGGAGAAGAAGACGCCCAGGAGAACAAGGGCAGTCTCCGCCTACTATAACCAAGTGATCGAAGATACCGGAGGGCATAGCAGGAGAACGGAGCGGCGCCCAGGGATAATAGTAAGTGCAGTGAGATCTCTGGGTGCTGCTGTACAGATCATGACAGTTCAGAATTTTTTCTCGGGTTAAATGTCCTCTTTAAGGAGCTAATCTATGGAATGGAAGCTCCCATCTCCAGCTGCCGCTGTAATTTTAACAACTGGATATGAAGAACCTGAGGGAACTTGCTGAATCCGATGCCTGTTTTTACACTAGCGCTTGTACTGCTAATACTCTCTGTATTCTGGCATTGCAGGGTATACAACCGCTAGTGTGAAACTAGCCTTAGCTTCACCAAATAAAATGGAAGCAGTTATAAACCACTTCTGTCTTCACCCTATGGTCCTTAATGTGTTTGTTTTTGTCTTTAAAATGCAAATACAGAAAGAACTGCTGTGGGACCTGAGGTCATACGAGACATGGATGCAGATTACCAGGCTAATTTATTGAAGCAACATAATTGCATAATGCAAATGCATGCACCTAAAGCAGATTCTAGTCTAGAAAATGTTCAAGATTACCAAATATCCTTCGTACTTCTCAAAGCTGAAAGAGCATGATTTAGACTGGTGAGTGTGTGAAATTATGGACATTCTGTATTGATTAAAACATATAAGGACCTTGAAGTTGCAGTAAACAAAAAAGAAGTTAGAAAGACACATAAAATAGATTTATTGACATAAAATGAACATTGAATCACAGAGGAGTTACAGTATTAATAATTTAGTTGGACTTCAGCTATTATTAATGAGGACCCTTTGTTTCAAACTACTGCATTTAAGATCAATCAACCCTAAGAGGTGACAACTATGTAGTAAGCTGGAGGTTTGGGTTAGTCAACAAATCAGTGTGTCACAAAATGATTGCACTGCACTAGCGCATTTCCATTGACAAGTATGACCATAATGACCAAGGATTCTTCTTTAATTTTTAACAGACCACTGCTAATGATAATGATGCTGTCCACCACGCAGTGGATGTTTTACTATAGTGCATTTTTGTTATTATTATTATAATTATTATTTTATTTATTTTAACTACTTCATTACCGGAGTGTTTATCCCCCTTCCTTAGGCCTCATGCACACAACCATATGCCCTCCGAGACATACGGTCCGTGAACGGGTCGTATGTCCCGGAGCGGCATTGATCATGCGCACGGGAGCACACAGCATCATAGATTACAATGATGCTGTGCACGTCAGGCCACCTGCGGGACTATTGTATCGCACTTATAACATCATATGAGTGCGGGACAATAGTCCAGTGGGCGGCCCGATGTGCACATCATTAATCTATGATGCTGTGTTCTCCCGTGCGCATGATCAATGCCGCTCCGGGACATATGGCCCGCTCACAGACCGTATGTCTCGGAGGGGATACGGTTGTGTGCAAGAGGCCTTAGGCTCCATTCACACTTCCGCAACGTGTTTTGCAGTTCCACTGAGCCGCAAATACGCAAAACACGGAAAGCGCATTTTGCGGACCGCACATTACCGGCACTAATAGAATATGCCTGTTCTTGTTCGCAATTGTGGACAAGAATAGGACATGTTCTATTTTTTTGCGGTACGGATGTGCAGACCCGGAAGCGCGGATCCGCAATTTCGTGTCCGGGCAGCACATAGGAATGAATGGGTCCGCAATTCCGTTCCGAAAAATGCAGAACGAAATTGCGGACGTGTGAATGGAGCCTTACCAGGCCAGTTTTTCAGTTGTAGCAATACATCTATCGAACTGCAAAAAACGGATTAATTTCTGAGCCAGCCTCCATGTATTTGATATTATTTTTCTCAAGACACCTTAGACCTTTCTTTTGTGCCCTTAGATGATGGATATAATATAAAAAAAATAATTTAAGGAAAAACTGAGAAAATTATGAAAAATATATATTTTTCTTTTCTTATAATTTTTTTTTTTTTAAGTATTACAAAAGGTTTCAAGACAAAACATTTCTAAAACCATTACCGCACCATTTTACTCTGGAAATAAGCTCTATTTATGTAATTTATCTACTGGCTGGGCCCGCCACAAGACTTTAAAAGACTGGAGCGCATTTTGGATTTTGGCAGCCTATTTTTCTATTGCTGGTTCTGTAGCACCATACTGCCAGAAAAATGTTGAACAGCGCCAAAACGCTACAAGCCCCTTCAAAGTGACTTTTTTTTAAATGTTATTCACCTAAGGTGTTAATCTTGGGGAAATTTGGATATTACATTTTTTTTTTTTTCTGTGCATTTGTATATTTTACGCTGAAAAAAAAACTGCTATACAAAATATAGCTAAAACAAATACCTAGAGTTTTTAAAATTAACAAATGTGTGTATGTTTGTATATTTTACACCTACAAATTCCACTATACTATTGCTAAAACTAAATAAATATAATAGAAAAAGAAACAAAGTACAGCAGCACTCCTATGATGCCGGGTGCGATTCCCAGTTGTCCCTAGGACGTGGAACGATGATTATAGAGCAGAAAAAATAAGGCAGCACTCCGGTCTTCCAGTGAATAGGTGGATACTTTATTACACCCAACAGCAATGCAGCATTTCAGCTCTCTCAATGGAGCCTTTGTCAAGCTGGTGATAGTAGTGCTCAGACACATATAAATACAGCTGAATATGTAAGTGTCTCATAATTGATAATAAACATATTAACATGAGTATAGAGTGAATACATGATTGTGAATCAAATCTTATAAAGTGCTTACAGTGATGGCAATGACAAATTGATGCATAATCTTAATTGCATAATATTGTGCATATATCATGATTACATATAATGAATTCATGAATCATTGATAAGGTGCTCCTGTGCAAAATAGATAATTAAAAAAGAACAGACCCTAACATGATCGGCTCCATGCGTCACCCTTTTGGCATCCCACGATGTGCACTGCGCATGTGCTCGCAGGCGTCCCGCTTTCTGCCCTATAATAAATATATATTTTTTATTTAATTTTTTATGAACCAAAAAGGGGCTGGATATTTGTATGGGTGTGTAAGTAGTCTAATTACTATTGCTAATACTAGTAACTATTGTTATATCTATAATATACATTTTTTTTTATTTTTGTATTATTTATTTATTTATTCATATTTAAATATATTATATATTTGCTTTTTTTTTTTTTTTTTTTAAGTGAATTAACCCCTTTGCCACAGTCAAGGCAGGAAGAGGCTAATTCCCAGCCTCCAGGCTGACATTTCATTTTAAAGCCAGCAGGTGGCGATCTTACATAAGAAAAAGCACTCCCTGTTGGCTTTCAACTTCTTCAATGTTACCCACGCTTGTAGCAGAGTGCTACAAGCATGTATTACAGCCAGACTGCTCCAGCTGGCTTCCGGACTTCTCCCTGTGACAGCGCGATCACAGCGATCTGTGGCGGCACAGGCTGCTGGCAGATCGCGATGTAACCCAACGCTTTTATATGTCGGGTTACAGATAAGAGCCTACCGCCCCGACGTAGAAAGTCGTGCGGCGGTAGGAAAGTGGTTAAAGAGTACAGCTACACAGTCAGGTTTCTGCATACAATTTTGAAAGTCAAAAACAGGAGTAAATTAATAAAAATGGAGAAGACATATCTGTTCTTTATACTTTCTCTCTTTTTAGGATCCACTCCTGATTTTGGCTTCCACAACTGCATCAGAAATCCTGACCATGTGGTTGTACCCTAAGGGCCACATGATAACTTTGGTCAGGTGGACCTTGGTGATTTGGCATTGCAGTACCTCTGCAGAAGAATGTAATGCAGTCATGTGACTATGATAACCTGACTGTTGATCTTGTTTGTTCTGGTCATTATGCATTTAGAATAATTTAGTCTTACAGAATAAGGGTCCATTCACACATCTGCATAAATGGGTCCGCATCTGTTCTGCAATTTTGTGGAACGGGTAAGGACCCATTCATTTCAAAGGGGCTGCAAAAGATGCGGACACCGGGTGGTCTGCATCCGTAGTTCGTTTCCCGGCCCTGCAAAAAAGACAGAGCTGGCCCTATTCTTGTCCACAGCCATGGACAAGAATAGGCATTTCTATCATAGTGCCGGCCATGTGCGGTCTGCAAAATGTGGAACGTACATGGCTGTTGTGCGTGTTTCGCGAATCCGCAATTCGCACACTGAAAAACACTTGCGGATGTGTGAATGGACCCTAAGCCATGACTTTCTAGAGCTATGCTTCAAATACTAATACATGCAGCTACAGACATTGTCCCACCCAACTGAATGATTTTATTTATAAGGACTAATACCAGTTAAGTGTTGCCTCAACAACTATATGAACTTTTCAGTTAAAGGGGTTATGTGGTAGTAGAAAAAAAAAAAAAGTTCACAAAAATAGTGCCACACCCCAGGCTTTGTGGCAGTTCACTTTAATTTACTTTAGTATAGCCGAGTTGCAATACTGGGAACAACTCACGTACTCCTGTTACTAGGAGAAAGCAGCCGTGTTTCTGTACGTTTGTACAAGTGCTTCAGATGTGATACTAGATCTTGATAAGTATTCTTATTTATACTAGGAGGTTTGTGCAACTGAAATTAAAGGGAACCTGTCACGGTGTCTGAACATGGTGTTTTATTTCATTCAATTAATTTCCTGCTCATTCAGGACTTCAAAGTCAAAGAGGTGGTCCCATTGGTGATTGACAGCCTTCCCTCTATGACTGTGAATACAAAGATAGCTGTCAATAGCTGACAGGACAGCCTCCTTGGTTTAAAGGCCCAGAAAGAGCATGAATTTAAATGAATATTAATATTCTCAGCTCCTCCTGCTTTATAACATGCTGCTGGTAAATCTAGTGTAAATCTAGTGTATTTAGTATTTTTCTATTTTCTTAATGGCATCAGAAGTGGGGACTTGAGGAATAGAGACTTACTGTATTTATTGCCCTATAAGAGGTACTTTGGGGGGGGGGGGGGTGCATCTTATGGGGCAAATACTAATGAAGCACTCATTAGCACATCAGGATTGGAGAGCGGTGAATGCAGCTCTGGCTCTGTACTCACCACTTCCAGGTCTTCTCCTGGAGGGCTCCTCATGCTTTGTTGTGACCAGCGCACAGTGTAAGGATGTCGGCACGTTCTGTGACCTCACGCTGTGTGACGTTGAGTCACAGCACAACACGACAGGAAGACCAGGAAGAGCAATGGATCTCAGGAGCGGTGGCAGCATCTGGAGCAGGAGAGGTAAGTTGATTTATTTTGTCTGCTCTGAGCTCTGAATAACTGTCACGACCATGTTCATGGTCGTGACTCCTGTAACCGCAAGCAGTTGCCTGCGGTCTAGGTCTGGTTGTCAATCACAGGTGAGGGCTGAAGTATGTTGCCTCACCTGTGGTTGCCGCTGGCAACATTGTTTATTTGGCAGCATAGCAGCCTGAGCTGGTGCTAGGCAGCTTGCTGCAATGTGCATGCGGTTGCACCTGGCAACCTATCTTTGTTAGGTGTGTCTTTTGTATGTCTGGTGTGCACAGGGTTTTAGTTATGTGTGCACTTTCGCCTTTAAGTGGCTGTCTTCCCTTCCCTGGTGTGAGAAGGGTTAATTCCCTTCTGTGTGTGTGAACACTGGGTGTGTCTGTGTGGGTGTGGCTACTTGGGCCTATATAGTCTCTGCTGAGAGCAGTAGTCAGAGGGGGACTTTAGCCATGGTCTGCTGGAGTCATCCTCCTACTTTATACCATCTGCCAGTGAGGGCCACCCTTGTGGTCCTAGATGTTTATATGTTCAGTTGATGTTGTATTCCTTTTGTTATTTAATGCAGCTATGGATCTGGATCTGGATCCTGTGTGTGTATGTGTGTTGGCTGTGTCCATTTAAGTATGGTGTGGACATCAGCGTGTCAGCACAGGGATCCAGTCAGCAAGGCTGTGGCAGGTAGGTGGAACTAGTGCAGTTCACCTGCCACATCCATAGGTCTGTTTTTGTACCCCTTTTCCTTGCAGCTTGGCCAGTGAGACTCCTGTTCCTCCGTGCCTAGGAGGAACAGGTCCTCTTACCCTGCTCCTAGTTCAGGGCCACCCTTAGGGCTAGCAGGGACTATTAGGTTCCGGTGTATGAGCCCTCCCACCATCAGGGTTGGCTCATATGGTTAGGAGTCAGGGTCAGGTTAGGGACGCGATAGGAGGCGACCTGCTCCCTAATTGTGTCGTCCTGGCCGAGCAGCGACCAACCTCATCTGGCATCGCACGCCTGAGGGTTTTCCACCTCTTCAGCTGTGACAATAACAAGGGGATCTGATCTGAGGTCTGAATGGGGGTCATTCAGAATGGGCATCTGATCTGAGGTATGGATAGGGTACTTACTAACATTGGGGGTCTGATCTGAGGTCTGAAAGAGGAGTTTTTCACATTAGGGGTCCCATCTGAAGTCTGATTGGGGGTCTAATTCACATTGGGGCTCTGATCTAAGGCCTGATTGGCGGCAGGGCCGGTGCTACCATAATGCAGACCAAGCGGCTGCCTTAGGGCGCACCTTGGGGGAGGGCGGAAAAATGAACATTTTTTTTTAAATCACTTACTCGTGAGTTGCGCTGCTGCGCCACCGGCCGCCCGCCCCAACCTGCGTGCACCGTGCGGCCCCGGCCCTCACTCACAGAGCGGCACAGGCCTGAAAGTATAGCAACACGGTCACAGGGTCAGGCCAGGGGGATGTGACTGGCAAGTGGCGCAGCGGGCATGGGCGGCAGCAGGGACTGGAGCTGACTGTGTCTGTGAGTCTGACTCACACACAGCCAGATTGCCATAGCAGCAGGACAGGTGGGGACGTGATCACTGATGAGCGCACTAACGCCAGAGTGCACGGCATAAATGTGTTTAAAAAAAAATATTACACAAACAGCAATTATAAATGGAGGGGGGGATGGTGACTGTGACAATGTCTGTAGTCTGTGACATGGGGATGGGGCCAGGGCCGGCCAGGAGTGGGGATGATGTGCCATGGGGGGGACTCAAATGTGACACAATAGGGGGTAATGATGTGATCATGATGTGACACGAAGGGGGTGATGTGACATGGTTTGGAGGGAGGGAGAGAAATGTGACATGGATGGAGGGGGAGAAATGTGACATTGAGGGGGTGAAATGTGACATGCAGGGCTGATGTGACATAGGTGATTTGACATGGAGGGGGAAAAATGTGACATTGAGGCCTTGAGGGGGACAAATGTGACATGGGGGAGAAATGTGACATGGGGGTGATGTGACAGAGGGGATTATGTAAAAAGGGGGAGAAATGTGACATGGAGGGGGAGAAATGTGACATCGGGGGCTGATGGCTGACATGGGGGCATGAAGGCTTACATGGGGGCACGATGGCTTACATGGGGGCACGATGGCTTACATGGGGGCATGATGGCTTACATGGGGCATGATGGCTTACATGGGGAATGATGGCTTACATGAGGCATGATGGCTTACATGAGGCATGATGGATGGGGGCTAATGGCTGACATGGGGGCTAATGGCTGACATGGGGGCTAATGGCTGACATGGGGCTAATGGCTGACATTGGGGGCTAATGGCTGACATTGGGGGTATGATGGCTGACATTGGGGGTATGATGGCCTACATGGGGGCATGATGGCTGACATGGGGGCATGATGGATGGGGGCTGATGCCTGAGCTTATCTGAGGCATTGGGGGGCTTATCTGAGGTCTGATTAACATTGGGGGTCTGATTGCTGGTCTGACCTGAGGTGTAATGGAAAATATTAGAGGGCGAAAAATACGGTCCTTAAACCAGCGATTGTCAGAAGCAAAGAGAAGATACCAGGACCACACAGAGGACAAGCGAGCGGCTGCAGACGGGACCAGGGCCAGGTGAGCTGCGAGGTGGGGGGAGGGGCGCCAAAATGTAGCCTCGCTTGTGTTGGCAAAAATCCTTGCACCGGCCCTGATTGGGGGTCATTCAGAATGGGCGTCTGATCTGAAGTCTGAATGGCGGTCTTACTAAAATTAGTGGTCTGATCTGAAATCTGAATTGAGGAATAAAAGGGGGGTCTTTTTCACACTAGGGGTCCCATCTGAGGTCTGATTAGGGGGTCTTAAAAACATTGGGGGTCTTATCTGATGTCTGATTGGGGATATTTTTAACATTGGTTGTGTAAGCTGAGGTCTCTTTTGGGGTCTTATTAACATTGAGGGTCTGATCTGATGTCTGATTGGGGGTCTTACTAACATTGGGGGTCGGATCTGAGGTCTGAAAGGGGGACTTTTTCATATTAGAGGTCCCATCTGAGGTATGATTGGGGGTCTTATTCATATTGGGGCTTTGATCTGAGGTCTGATTGGGGGTCATTCGGAATGGGCGTCTGATCTGAGGTCTGAATGAGGGTCTTAATAACATTGGGGGTCTGATCTGAGGTCTGATTAACATTGGGGGTGTGATTGGTGATCTCATCTGAGGTCTAATGCAAAATATTTTTTTTATTTTACTCCTCTGAATATTATTATTTTATTCTCTTAGTGCTGACTTATTCTGCTGCGCCTTAGGGTCCATTCAGACTTTGGTAGGTGTTTTGCTGTCCGCAAATTGCGGATCTGCAAAACACAGACACCGTCAATGTGAGTTCCGCATTTCGCTGACTTCACATCGCCGGCACTATAACAAAAAATACCTTTTCTTGTCAGTTGCGGACAAGACATTTAAAAAAACTAAGCTAATGAGAAAAAAAAATTCATATGAAAAAGAACCATCCTGAAAGATATAAAATCCAAAGGTTACTGCTTACTCGTTTCGAGCATAACATTCTTACTCACAGCATAAATACTTTGAGTAAGAGCACTGTTACATTTGAAACTTGTAAATGATAACCTTTGAATTTTATATATTTCATGTCTACTGTGACATGTGTATCCACGGCGCATGCGCGAGCTTATGGCTCAGCAAACGCATTCCGTGGATACACATGTCAGAGCCTGGAATCGGCCTCTCAGGACGCACTGCACATGCGCCAGCCGGCAATTAGGAGTGAATAAATTAGCAGTGGGGCGCTGCTGGGCTCCAGTAGAAGGGGCGTGGCTGGGCACCAACGGCCAGAGGGACAGCCCCTTGGGCACCTTACTCAGGTAATTACCATATTAATAAAAGTGATTTTCTAGACAAAGGACAACACTTATATATATTTTAATACAAAACGAGCAGACTGATGTGATAATGTTAAAAGCTCTGTCACTAAAATCCAGGTGACAGAATCCCTTTAACAGCATTTAGAGATATGCTTTACAGCAGCCACCATGGCCCATAGACACAATTGACAGGAAGGGACTCATTGACTTATATGGGTGAGTTTTCTAGGCATGCTCTGTGATCTGTGCAAAGGTCAGGAGTGTACAGGCGGACTAGGAACTTAAAGTGGCCCTGAAAAAAAAAAAAGAAAAGTCGTCCCATGTTGTAGATCAGAGTGACAAAAGGTGGGACAGCACTTGTAGGCAGGAACAACAGACATAGGCAGGGGCCAGCTATACCTTAGTGCAGCACAAAATACTGCCCCTGCAGTTCCAAATGCCACAGTGCAGCACAAAATACTGCTGCCCCGTCCCAGTATTTAACCGTATCACTGTTCTGAGGATGGCAATACATTTTAACTCAGGAGGGCATCTGTGGTCACCAGCCAAGTGCATAAGTATCTGGTGCTTCTAGCATTAATTACCGTATTTTTAGATTTATAAGACATGCTTTTTTCCCCCAAAAGTGGGGGGGAAATGGCTTTGTGTTTTATAAAGTGAATACTAGTGAGCGCTTCAATTATGGAAGCACTTACTAGTATGCATTAGGTGCCGGGAGAGGGAAGTAAAGTGCTGTGAGTGCTTCTTGTACTCACCCTTCCTGGTATTCCTTCCTAGGGCCACGCACGCACGCACTGTCCTGAACACATACAGCGTCATGATGTAGTGCACGCAATGTGACCCAACGCTACACACAGTCAGGTGACTGGGCAGCGCGGGTCAGAGAAGACAGGGGAGCACAACTTCCAAAGAAAACGCTGGACCTAGAGCAGAGCTGCGGTGCAGGAGAGGTAAGAGAATTTTTTTTTTTTAAGGTCTGATCTGAGGTCTGATGGGGGTCTAGTATGAGGGTTTTAAATAGAGGGCTGATATGAGGTCTGATGAACGTCTGATCGGGTTCTGTGTGTGAGCGTGATCCTGCGTTCTGGACTTGCAGGAGCGCACAGCATTCTCATCATTTATAATGCTATGTGCCTCTGCTTGACCTTACTTCTACGGAATCATAGTGACAGCTTTATGTATAGCATAATGGAGCAAATTTCATTATCAATCTGATTGCAAGTTGGATTACACTTGGGGACCTATCAAAAAATAAATAAAACTGCAAATCCCAAAAATCTAAATAAATAAACAATAAAAAAAAATTATATCGTGGGGGATCGCTGCGTGCGAAAACGCCCATCTTATTAAAATATAATTTTTTCAGCACTTTGCCTCCCCAAAACATTTTATAATAAGTGTTCAAAATATCATACACACCCCTAAATTATCAAAAACTACAGATTGTCCTGCAAAAAATGAGCCCTCACACATGTCCGTAGACATAACTATAGAAAAAAAAGTTATTGGGGTCAGAATATGGCGATGAGAAAAAATAAATAAAAAAATTTCAAAAAGTTTTTCTTTCTTTTTCAGTATAAAAATGCAAGAAAAACTATACAAATGTAATCTAGTTGTTATCATACTAACCTGGAAAATGAAGATCACAAGTCAGTTTTACTGCCTAGTGAATGCTGTAAAAACAAAACCTGTAAAACTTTGGCGGTATTGCGTTTTTATTCCAATTCCACCCCATTTGTTATATTTTCCTGCTTCTCACTACATCCTATGCAAGATTAAATCTAGGCATTTGAAAGTACAACTTGTCCTTCAGAAAACCGCAAAAGTGGAAAATTACTGCATCAGGAAGGTATTAAGCATGAAGTTTGGGGTTTAAACACGGCACCCGCTCAGAAGCTGAGCAGGCGCTTTAGCCACTGGATGCCTACTGTTTTACACAGCAGACACTCGGAGGCTTTTGAGACAAAAAAATAAATCACAGAGCCTTAAATACCAAACTAGGCCTTGTTCTCAACGGTCCAAAATCTGTCATGTGTTTATTCAACCTCCTATGCCCCTTTCCAGTATGAGATCATATATTATTTACTAATTCAAGTCTCCCTTCAACTTGCACTATCATGGCACTGTACATCAGGAAACATGAAACATACTTCACTATATACATTAGGTATAGGAACACCAGAGAGGACATCATTATCAGGATAGCTGTAATTATCGATCAGCTGTAATTACAATGAACTGTCTCTGCAAGGGAGACAACTTGCAAGTAATTTTGAAGACATAGCCAGCCCCCCTACCAGTCTGATAAGTCATTAATATTAAGCCACTGCACATCCCATTTAAAGAGGTTGTCCCACGAAAAATATTCTACAGTTTTCAAACCAGCACCTGGATCTGAATACTTTTGTAATTCCATGTAATAAAAATTTTAGCATAGCCACTGAGTTATTCAATAAACTGTATCTGTATAGCGCCACCTGCCATTTGTTCTTTCCTCATTTCTTTGGCCTGCTCACTGAGAAGGCCGCACATGCTCAGTTTCAACTGCCTCCTGAACTGTGATAGGGAGAGCTGTGACACGCCCCCTTAGCTGCAGCAGAAAAAAACACTCCCCTTGATATAAATCTAGCAGAGCAATAAATGTGGAGATCTCTGGATCCATGTGAGATACAGGGCTGGTAGCAGCTAGAAACATGCAACTGGTCTTTTTGAAAGCTGACATTCCAAGCTTTCAGACAATATCAGAATGACAGCAGGTTTTACCGCACTTATTTAGACTCGATTTCTAACAGTGATTTCTCCTCTGTTGATTGGACTTTAGCTGGAATGTCAGTTTTCAAACAAGACCAGTTGCATGTTTCTAGCTGCTACCATTCAGGAGATAGCAGCATCTAAAGCAGCCCTCCCCCTCCAGTTAGCTACTTTTCCCACTGCCCGAGCTGGACTCGGGCAAGACAGTTAGGTGGTTGAATAAAAGAGTCGGCATGCATCTTCACTACAATGCGCTCCAAAGCACGTGAATACAGTAAATCAGCTCTTCAATAGAAAAGCTGTTGACCTGCTCTGTTTCTGTCTCTAATGCTTGTGCTGTATAAATCACCTACCTCATTGCTTCCCATGCATCAAGTAGCCGGCAATTATGATTGTAGGCCTAGCGATGCACAGTATCATGACACAATGTTATTCACTGCATCACAGAAGCTAACCGAGTTATACGTACAAAATCTACCGTCATAAAACACTGCTACTCAAAATATACTGCTGTCTTTTGTACTTTCCATCACTGCAAATAAATTCTCATGGAAAAAGGAGATAAATGGGCTGAAATAAACAAAATGAAACTTTATGAGATTTCAAGCTACAGAGATTCAGCAGGGTGTACAGGACACATACATTATAGAGAAGTGGGTTTACTACGTGCATTCCCCATGTAATAACAATTCTGGAACGTCTATTGTTATGGCTCTATGGTGGTGCCATTAATCTATTATTCCTACAAAAAAATTGTGAATGAATTGCCAGCAGTCTGCAGTAAAGGTCCATCTGGGTCTGACACTATCCAATCAGTGCTGCCAGTTTCAGACAGCTCATGGACACCCCCCCCCCCCAACTGGTAACCCCCAGAAGGGAACTTTATCGGGGACTGCTAGCAATTCACTCATAATCATCTAGCCGGAATAATAGAGGGACAAAACAACATACAGGCATAGAAATAGATGTTCCAGAATTATTATGGCACAGGGAATGCAAGTGGTTACTAAAACAGACATGGCAGGAGAGCTGACAGGTCCTCTTTGAAGGGTCATAGTCTGAGATGTGTTTACCTGTATGCATAGTAGACTGCACAGTATTACTATTTGTATTAACTGAGTTATTGTGGAATTAATAAAAAGGACAGTCAATCCTATGTCATTCATATTTTTCTACACAATTCTGTACACTAAAGTTTGGTGATTAAAGTGTACGTAAACCTTCACGTACACTGTATATAGTCCTGTTCTAGTGATGTTCCTGTTGTGCTTTAGTATGCGTTCTCTTGTACACTGCTGTGAATGGGAGTACAGATTCCCCCATGGCCGTACTTAGCGATGTGCAGGTTGGTCTGCCTGAACCAGCGCTGCTTTTCTAAAGCCTTGCTGGCATACAAGGGTCTGGAAATGCTTTTAGACCAAACTGCTAAGGGTGCATTCACATCACCGTTTAGCTTTTCGCTCTTCTGATCCATCAGAAGAAGAGAGACAGAAAAAAAACGGGTCCTGTTGCATCAGTTGTAATCCATTTGAGCCATTTACATCTGAGATACGTTTTTTTAGATGGAAAAAAAGTCACGAATGCAGTTCTTTTTTCGTCAAAAAAAAAAATCGGATCCTATACAATCTTATGCATAAATGATGCAACAGGATCCGTTTTTTACAGGATCCGTTTTTTTCCCCTCTCTCTTCTTCTGACGGATCAGAAGAACAGAAATCTAACATGTATGTCTGGAGGTGTTTGACCCATCACCTCTGCCAACTCCTTAGTACAATCCGCAGCACTTGAGGCTTCAGCAGAGCAGGCACAGGTGGAGCAGCGATGTGGTATGGGAACTCTTGCTCTGTACTGAAAGGCGCCTGTTTTGATAGGAAAAGTTTAAAAAAAAATATTATAGTATATTACAAAAATCATTTTCATCACATCTAGAACAGGTTTAATGAAAAGTATGTTATGGTTTAGGTGCACTTTAAATTCTCTATTCACAGAGGTACGATATATACACCATATAGTTACAAATAATTCACACTAAAACAAGAATCATTGTATGAAACACGGGCGTAACTAAAATGTCGGAGAGCAACAAGGACAGGCACTTTAACCAACTAAGCGCCATGTGACTAGTGCAATTAAGAGACTAGATGGATTACTTGGGCCTTTGACAGCTTAAAAGCTGCTTGCTACTGTATGTTTTATTGAAATTAAGGGACCAAAAATTATTGTAAAAGGATAAGTAGTAGCATATAGCAAGGATCTGTGTTGGTTCTAGTTTTTTTTTTTTGTCTTTATATTATGACCCAAGAGAAAGACTACATAAGGCTAGGCTCATTTCATGTTTTTTTTGCTTGGCATGTGCACCAGGAAAGCTTCCAACATACTGTACTTGCCAAGCATTTCCACAGGATTACATTAGCCAGTTGTATAGTAGACTATGCTATTCCATGCATATAAGTTAAACTTATACATTTTTTTTTACACTGGGATCCTATTGGTGACTAATTCCACTGTATCTCATCTGGTTTACTCATCCGTTTAGCATATAGAGTACTGTATGTCCCAGCGTACAGAGCCTTGAAAGTGACATCTTTTCTAATGTTGATAAATTAGGTTATGGACCAGGGCTAAAGTAATACAATCAGTATAGACATTACTAGTTAGTCCTGCAAAGCCACCTTAATTACACAGAATACCCCTGTAGGAGAAGATCTGTATAGTATTTATTTTCCCAAGGCCTCCTAAGAACCCAATCATGTGAAAATCCTATCCTGAAAATCAGACGAGGTGGTTTCAAGATTTCTCACATGTTCCTGGGAGAGGAATAGTTACAGCCCCATCCGCAGTGGAAGTAACATCCTGCTCAGAACTAAACCTGGTAAAGGACATGCCATTAGTGGAAGCTGGATTTTCAGAAGAGGAACGTCACGTGACTGGGTTCTACGGAAAGCAGATCCACTTTAGTGCACTTTGAAGGGTTAATTTGCACTGTGATGCTTACACTTAAAAAGTTTCATATTGTTGAACTGCATTTTATATGTTTATTTTAATATATCCTGTTCATTTGCACTACATAGTCGAAAGAGTTAATGCTAATACCAATGCTGCTAATACTGGGAGACTTTGGGACTTTCCAGTCTATGAACTGAGAAATTAGTAATTTTTCACAATTACCATAAGGGACTATGCAGAGCTAAATTTGGGAAGAAAAAAAACACAGTGAACTTTTGACTGTCTCGTTTTGCACAGTCAGAAGATTAATTACGTCTCGAAACTGCTTAGTCATTCCCATTCACCTGTCTTGAGGTACAATACAATTCTATGGCATCCTTGAACTTCAAAATTGTTTCTGTTAGGCTGTGCTTCTCCAGCTTCACCCCTCCCACTAGAAGATTCTAGATCAGTTAGAAACTGTATAAAAGTTACGCAATCAGAGCCTGTAGTAGTCTGCAGATAGGCACTTGTGTTTAGTGGGAGAGACTCTCCTAGACTGCATGAGTGACCAGAAAAAGACACTGAGACAGGGATACCCTGCCCAATGACTTATCCGCAGACTGTAGGCCATCAGCCCTCTGAGAGTGAGAAAGACAGCTAGCTCAGGCCTTTCCTTAGCACATAACCTTCTTCTGCCAGGGTGGAAACTGGAGAAGCCTGCTCAGCGCATTGCCTGTATTGTTTTACACTTGAGTTCCAACAATAAAGAAGCACAGTGGTTTACTGCAGACCCTGACTCTCTAGGCTTATTTCCCATTGGGGTGCACCACACCTTACTATCCCCTCCAAGAGAGCAGTAACATGTGGTGACACCTCAACGCAATCCATTGTTGGAGCCACCAGTCACTGCTCTACATTCAATGCTAATCAGCAGCTGTGGAATCAAATAAAATCTTATGGTCCCTTTACGCGGGACGACGATCCAACAGATTGTCAGGAAGGAACGCTTCCTTCCTGACAATCTGCTGATCGCTAGTGGAGGAGACAAGTGCATTTACATGCACTTATCTCCTCCAGAGTATGGGGAGGAGCGATTGCCAATGCAATCATTCTTCCTCATACTGTCATGTTGTTTCCCGGCAGCAACGATTTTCCACTGAGAAGAGATAATTTTTTTGTATTGCACAAAAGATACAATTACTGTCACGGAAGGTGTACAGGAAGCTAGAAGACACAAAATGAAGATCCGACTGACTGGATCCAAAACTAAGGAACAAAAGGGAGAGCCCTGCATCAGACCTGGCTCTCTCCCTAACTGCTCAGCCTATGCAAAAATTCCAATGGTAGATGATCGCATATCCTCGTACCTCGACTGTATAACACCTGAACACCCTATAATAGTGAGGGGACACGACCACCGGCTCCCTACACTTGATACAGAGGGAGTCAGGGTCACCTGGGATCCAGCAAACAGAAAAACACAAATGAACGAACAAAACTTATCTGTAGAAGACTCAGAAGTAGGACCAGCATGCACACACTCCAGGAAGGAATATAAACCGAAAAGTGATGCAGTATGGGAAGGGATTTAAAGGGATGCAATCAGTGCAACTACATGACAGCTGAGAAAAGCTAACGAGATGAGAAAATGAAAGCAAAACAAAAGGAACCTCAAGGAGGAGGTTCTGAAGGACATCTGTCAGAGCTTCTCAGATATATGGTGGTGACAGTACCCCTTCTTCTACGAGTGGACTCCGGACACTCAGAGCCCACCTTCTCAGGATGGGACCTATGGAAAGCCCTGATGAGACGGGTGGCCTTAATGTCCGTCACTGGGACCCACATCCTCTCCTCAGGACCATAACCCTCCCAATGAAAGAGGTACTGGAGAGAACCGCGGACAACACGAGAATCCACAATCCTAGAGACCTGAAATTCAAGATTACCATCAACCACAATCGGAGGAGGAGGCAAAGACGAGGGTACAATGGGTTGGACATAAGGTTTTAATAAGGACTTATGAAAAACAATATGGATCTTCCAAGTCTGAGGAAGATCAAGACGGTAGGCAACAGGATTGATGACGGACAAGATTTTGTAAGGCCCAATAAACTTAGGACCTAACTTCCAAGAGGGAACCTTCAATTTGATATTCTTAGTAGACAACCACACCAGATCACCAACATTCAGGTCCGGACCAGGCACACGTCTCTTATCCTCCACACGCTTATATCTCTCGCTAATGCTCTTTAGATTATCCTGAATCTTTTGCCAAATAGATGACAAAGACGAGAAGAATCTCTCCTCATCAGGTAAACCAGAAGACCCCTCTCCAGAGAATGTCCCAAACTGCGGATGAAACCCATATGCACCAAAAAATGGTGACTTATCAGAGGACTCCTGATGACGGTTATTTAAAGCGAACTCAGCAAGGGACAAAAAAGAACACCAATCCTCCTGATTCTCCGCCACAAAACAGCGCAGATATTTCTCCAGATTCTGATTGATGCGCTCTGTCTGACCATTCGACTGCGGGTGGAAAGCAGAAGAGAATGACAACCGAACCCCCAAGCGAGAACAGAAAGCCTTCCAGAATCTGGAAACAAACTGTTTGCCCCTATCAGAGACTATGTCTGAAGGAATACCATGCAATTTGACAATGTGATCAATAAATGCCTGCGCCAGCGTCTTAGCATTGGGCAAGCCAGGAAAAGGGATGAAATGCACCATTTTGCTAAAACGGTCCACCACCACCAGAATCACAGTCTTCCCCGAGGAACGAGGCAGGTCCGTAATGAAGTCCATGGACAGATGTGTCCAAGGACGGGAAGGAATGAGGGACTTTGGCACGAGCTCAGGTCTCACAGGCTGCCACAAAACCCTCAACCGACTTACGAAGCGCCGGCCACCAGAATCTCTGAGCGATGAGATCCACTTTGGCTCTTTTTCCCGGGTGCCCAGCAAGGACAGTATCGTGGTGTTCCTTAAAAATCTTGTGTCTTAAAGCGAGAGGCACAAACAACCTCCCAGGAGGACAAAGATCAGGAGCTCTGACTAGGCTACCTGAACCTCTGCCTCCAATTCAGGATAAAGAGCAGAGACCACCACACCTTCAGCCAAAATTGGACCCGGGTCTTCAAAATTCCCACCTCCCGGAAAATGACGTGACAGGGCATCCGCCTCCACATTCTTAACCCCAGGGCTGAACGTGACAACAAAATTAAACCTTGAAAAGAACAAAGACCATCTGGCCTGTCTCGGGTTCAGACGCTAGGCCAGATTCTTATCGTCAGTAAACGCGGTAATAGGGTGTCTGGCTCCCTCTAGCCAATGGCACCATTCCTCAAAAGCCAACTTGATGGCCAACAACTCCCTATCTCCCACATCGTAATTTCTCTCTGCGGAGGAGAGTTTCTTCGAGAAAAAGGCACACGGTCGCCATTTGGCAGGAGAGGGACCCTGAGACAAGACCGCACCCACACCCACCTCAGAAGCATCAAACTCAACTATGAAGGGTGGAGAAATATCAGGTTGTACCAAGATAGGAGCGGAAGCAAAACTCTCCTTGATATTAGAAAAGGCCTTACGCGCCTCTACCGACCAGGAGGAAAAATCTACCCTCTTTCTAGTCATATCAGGGAGTGGTTTAACAACAGAGGAATAATTCAAAATAAACTTCCTGTAATAATTGGCAAAGCCCAAAAAACCCATCAGAGCCTTCTGATTCTCAGGAAGCTCCCACTCAAGCACAGAGCGGACCTTCTCGGGGTCCATGCGAAAACCAGAAGCGGAGAGAAGAAACCCCAGAAATTGAATTTCTGGAACCGCAAAGACACATTTTTCCAGTTTAGCGTACAATTTATTCTCCCGCAGGATGAGCAAGACCTGACGTAAGTGTTCCTTATAAGTTTTGAAATCAGGAGAAAAAAATCATAATGTCATCTAGATACACTAATACAAATCTCCCCATTAAATGATAAAAAATGCTGTTCACAAAATGCTGAAAGACGGCTGGAGCATTCATGAAACCAAAAGGCATAACCAAATTCTCAAAATGGCCCTCAGGGGTATTGAAGGCAGTCTTTTATTCGTCTCCTTCTCTGACCCTGACCAGGTTGTATGCCCCTCTTAGATCCAACTTGGAAAAAACTTTAGCCCCAACAATCTGGTTAAACAGGTCCGGGATCAGAGGAAGCGGATAAGGGTCACGAATTGTGATACTGTTCAGCTCCCTGAAATCCAGACATGGTCTTAAAGAACCATCTTTTTTCTTAACAAAGAAAAAACCAGCGGCAACAGGTGACTTCGAGGGTCGTATGTGTCCCTTTCTCAGACTCTCAGAGATATAAGCACGCATAGCGACCCTTTCAGGTTGGGAGATATTGTATAAACGAGATTTAGGCAGCTTGGCGCCTGGGGTGAGATTAATAGGGCAATCGTACTCCCTGTGCGGGGGCAAGTCCTGAACACCACTCTCAGAGAACACATCCGAAAATTCAGAGAGAAAAGATGGTACAGTCTTAGTAGAAACCTCAGAAACAGATGTCGTGAGGCAATTCTCTCTGCAAAAGTCACTCCAACCATTTATTTGCCTTGCTTGCCAATCAATGGTGGGGTTATGTTTAGTGAGCCAGGGTAGCCCCAACACTAGAGGAGTAGGCAACCCGCTTAGGAAGAAACATGACACATCCTCAACATGAGAATCACTCACAATCAAACGGATATTGTGAACTATGCCCTTTAACGATTTCTGATAAAGTGGAGCGGAATCAATAGCAAAAACAGGTATATCCTTTCCCAAAGTGCATACCTGGAAACCATGAGTTATAGCAAATTGATTATCAATGAGATTGACAGCTGCTCCACTATCTACAAAAATCTCACAAAAAATGTTATTGCTCTCTAGCGCCACCCTGGCAGGTAGGACAAAACGGGAACTACAAGCAAACGGAAAACCTTCAATTTCCGCATCAACCTTGCCAATAGTAACAGATGGAACGTTTTTAGAGGATTTTTTTTCTTTTTGTTACTTTATTACTCTCAAAAAACTGTCTGAATCTCCTAGAGGGACAAACATTTGCCAAATGATTTATACCCCCACAACAGAAACAAACCTTCCTATGAGGACTGAGTCTTCCACTGTCAGAGGCAATCAAACCCAGCTGCATGCTCAGAAGGGATTGAGAGCGAATGAGACCCCTGTGCACTGAATGAGACCGCCGCACTGTCCTTGGACTGAGTATGGCAGGAAGGAGTGATCTCTCCTCTCTTTCTAAGACGCCTGTCAATACGAACGGCCCGATACATGGCAGAGTCCAAGGAGGTAGGTCTCTCATGAAAGGCAAATGCATCTTTCAATCCCTCTGAAAGACCATGGCAAAATTGACTTCGGAGTGCAGCATCATTCCAACCAGTATCAGCTGCCCATCTCCGAAATTCTGAGCAGTATATCTCTGCGGATTGTTTACCCTGACATAAAAGACGTAGTCTAGACTCAGCCAGAGCAAAGAATTCATCCACTGAACGGAGGGGCCGTGCCCCCACCGGCAGCGAAAAGGCCCAGGACTGAGCGTTATCCCTGAGCAGCGAGATGATGATCCCCACCCTCCGTTCCTCATCACCAGAGGAATGGGGAAGTAGGCGAAAATGGAGTTTGCAAGCCTCTCTAAAACGAACAAAATTTTCACTACCCCCGGAGAACGTATCCGGGAGCGAGATCTTAGGCTCAGAACAAACTTCATGAACGCAAGCTGAACCGGTCACTTGAAACTGAGAGTCTTACGGAGATCTGCTACCTCCAATGAAAGACCCTGCATGCGTTCAGTCAAAAGTGAAACCGGATCCATGCTTGAGACGGTTTTGGCGGTTTATAATGTCACGGAAGGTGTACAGGAAGCTAGAAGACATAAAATGAAGATCCGACTGACTGGATCCAAAACTAAGGAACAAAAGGGAGAGCCCTGCATCAGACCTGGCTCTCTCCCTAACTGCTCAGCCTATGCGAAAATCCCAATGGTAGATGATCGTATATCCTCGTACCTCGACTGTATAACACCTGAACACCCTATAATAGTGAGGGGACACGACCACCGGCTCCCTACACTTGATACGGAGGGAGTCAGGGTCACCTGGGATCCAGCAAACAGAAAAACACAAATGAACGAACAAAACTTATCTGTAGAAGACTCAGAAGTAGGATCAGCATGCACACACTCCAGGAAGGAATATAAACCGCAAAGTGATGCAGTATGGGAAGGGATTTAAAGGGATAAAATCAGTGCAACTCCATGACAGCTGAGAGAGGCTTGGGACTCCATGTGCTGCAACACAGTGATTTCTTTAATATTTTCTGTTACATATGTTATGTGAAATGCTGTTGTGTATGTGTCTTGCTCTACTGTATTGAATCTTATATTGACTCATTTTTGAGTCATTTTTTTTGATTGAAATGCTAATAGAGAATTCAGAGTAAAATAATTCATATTATATTTAAAGGGATACTACTATCAGAAAGGCACATTTTTTAAACTCAGCATTTATAGAAACATTTTTTTAAATCATTTTCGGCTGTTTTGAATTTCAGCAGTACTCTGCTGAATACTAAATTTTGTCCATTATTTAGTTTACTGCTTCTGGGAAGGGAAGATGTTATCTGCTAATATTGTAGTAGATAGTAAACAGTATGTCAGCTTTATTGTTCTCTCGATAGGACTAGATAAAGCAAAAGAGCATTGTGACAGTACTTATCAGTGTAATGTATGATGCTCTAATTGAGTCACTCACCCCCTTCTCTCTCTGGTCACCGTGAATGGTCTGGGTTAGAAAGTAAAGCAAGACCATTTGCCACGCTAAAAGTCCAAACAGAGGAGGAAGTTAAAGAGCAGGACAGGAAGTAGAATATATGGAGTGACTTCCAAAAACGATATCCAGAAAAGCATCCACCTATTTTTTGTAAATAACTAAAAAAATATTAATAATAAAAAAAGATTTTTTTTTATATATATATATATATATATATACACTACGTGCAGAATTATTAGGGAAATTAGTATTTTGACCACATCATCCTCTTTATGCATGTTGTCTTACTCCAAGCTGTATAGGCTCGAAAGCCTACTACCAATTAAGCATATTAGGTGATGTGCATCTCTGTAATGAGAAGGGGTGTGGTCTAATGACATCAACACCCTATATCAGGTGTGCATAATTATTAGGCAAATTCCTTTCCTTTGGCAAAATGGGTCAAAAGAAGGACTTGACAGGCTCAGAAAAGTCAAAAATAGTGAGATATCTTGCAGAGGGATGCAGCACTCTTAAAATTGCAAAGCTTCTGAATCGTGATCATCGAACAATCAAGCGTTTCATTCAAAATAGTCAACAGGGTCGCAAGAAGCGTGTGGAAAAACCAAGGCGCAAAATAACTGCCCATGAACTGAGAAAAGTCAAGCGTGCAGCTGCCAAGATGCCACTTGCCACCAGTTTGGCCATATTTCAGAGCTGCAACATCACTGGAGTGCCCAAAAGCACAAGGTGTGCAATACTCAGAGACATGGCCAAGGTAAGAAAGGCTGAAAGACGACCACCACTGAACAAGACACACAAGCTGCAACGTCAAGACTGGGCCAAGAAATATCTCAAGACTGATTTTTCTAAGGTTTTATGGACTGATGAAATGAGACTGAGTCTTGATGGGCCAGATGGCTGGATTGGTAAAGGGCAGAGAGCTCCAGTCCGACTCAGACGCCAGCAAGGGGGAGGTGGAGTACTGGTTTGGGCTGGTATCATCAAAGATGAGCTTGTGGGGCCTTTTTGGGTTGAGGATGGAGTCAAGCTCAACTCCCAGTCCTACTGCCAGTTTCTGGAAGACACATTCTTCAAGCAGTGGTACAGGAAGAAGTCTGCAAGGTAAGAAAAACATGATTTTCATGCAGGACAATGCTCCATCACACGCGTCCAAGTACTCCACAACGTGGCTGGCAAGAAAGGGTATAAAAGAAGAAAATCTAATGACATGGCCTCCTTGTTCACCTGATCTGAACCCCATTGAGAACCTGTGGTCCATCATCAAATGTGAGATTTACAAGGAGGGAAAACAGTACACCTCTCTGAACAGTGTCTGGGAGGCTGTGGTTGCTGCTGCACGCAATGTTGATGGTGAACAGATCAAAACACTGACAGAATCCATGGATGGCAGGCTTTTGAGTGTCCTTGCAAAGAAAGGTGGCTATATTGGTCACTGATTTGTTTTTGTTTTGTTTTTGAATGTCAGAAATGTATATTTGTGAATGTTGAGATGTTATATTGGTTTCACTGGTAAAAATAAATAATTGAAATGGGTATATATTTGTTTTTTGTTAAGTTGCCTAATAATTATGTACAGTAATAGTTACCTGCACACACAGATATCCCCCTAAAATAGCTAAAACTAAAAACAAACTAAAAACTACTTCCAAAAATATTCAGCTTTGATATTAATGAGTTTTTTGGGTTCATTGAGAACATGGTTGTTGTTCAATAATAAAATTAATCCTCAAAAATACAACTTGCCTAATATTTCTGCACTCCCTGTATATATATATATATGTGTGTGTGATATATATATATATATGTACAGTACAGACCAAAAGTTTGGACACACCTTCTCATTCAAAGAGTTTTCTTTATTTTCATGACTATGAAAGTTGTAGATTTACACTGAAGGCATCAAAACTATGAATTAATACATGTGGAATTATGTACATAACAAACAAGTGTGAAACAACTGAAAATATGTAATATTCTAGGTTCTTCAAAGTAGCCACCTTTTGTTTTGATTACTGCTTTCCACACTCTTGGCATTCTCTTGATGAATGCCAAGAGTGTGCAAAGCAGAAATCAAAGCAAAAGGTGGCTACTTTGAAGAACCTAGAATATTACATATTATCAGTTGTTTCACACTTGTTTGTTATGTATATAATTCCACATGTGTTAATTCATAGTTTTGATGCCTTCATAGTCATGAAAATAAAGAAAACTCTTTGAATGAGAAGGTGTGTCCAAACTTTTGGTCTGTACTGTATATATATTTATTTAGAGAGAGATAATATTTACATATAGGCTATTAATTTAAAAGCAGAATTGCGTTATGGATTCCGTTACCACAGATTATAACGCAGTTCTTTGACAGAATGCTAAAGGCATTCCGTTATTCATTCCGTCATAATAGAAGTCTATGGGCTGCATAACGGATCCGTCCCATTTTCATTATGCAGGAAAGGTCTCCCCTGCATAACGGAAACGGGACGGATCCGTTTTGCAGTCCATAGACTTCTATTATGACGGAATGAATAACGGGATGGCTCTAAAGGCATTCCGTTATGCATTCCACATTCCATCATAGAATTGCGTTATGGTCTGTGGTAATGGAATCCATAACGCAATTCTGCTTTTACCACCAAACGAAGCATGAACAAATTTCAAAATATGAAATTCGCTCATCTCTAATTATTACTAATTATTGTTTTTATATATACAGTGTTTTTCAGACCTTCAGCGGCTCAGCACCAATGGAATCTCCAGTACATATTTTTCGAGAGGAGGAGGTTGACCCAAAGAGAACTTCAATGGGTACTACATGCTCCCCAGGTTGCATACCTGTCTGCACCTCCATCTGCTATCCTAACTCCAGTTTGCTGGTGGGCTGGGGTGACTATGAGAATGTCACTGATTACACAGTGTCACCAACACAAGACAGCAACCACACCACTATTTCTCCTACAATTTCTGTCATTATTACAGCAGTCTACTCCATGGTTTTTGTCATTGGCTTGGTGGGCAATGCTCTGGTCATGTTTGTAATTATACGGTAAGTGAACGCTTTCTTCCTTTCTTTTACAGGAACACGATATTATCACTAAATGTGATAAATAGTAGTGACTAGTTACTACTACATGTTACTTAGCTTTTTTACTGCAAGATTTACAATGTAAAAAAAAATTCTTGCACGTGTTACATACTTTATTATCTTCTGATGTCCCATGTAGGTCAAACTTGATTCCTATCAGTCTTTTTAACAGATCAAGTATAGGAAAAAATTATGGAATCATCAACAACAAAAAATTACAATGTGTTCTTACACTGAGCAAAAATATAAAAACAACACGTTCGGTTTTGCTCCCATTTTGCATGAGCTGAACTCAAAGATCTGAAACATTTTCTACATACACAAAAGACCCATTACTCTCAAATATTGTTCACAAATCTGTCTAAATCTGTGTTAGTGAGCTCTTCTCCTTTGCCAAGATAATCCATCCCACCTCACAGGTGTGGCATATCAAGGTGCTGATTAGACAGCATGAATATTGCACAGGTGTGCCTTAGACTGCCCACGATAAAAGGCAACTCAGAAATGTGCAGTTTGATCACACAGCACAATGCCACAGATGTCGCAACGTTTGAGGGAGTGTGTAATTGGCATGCTGACTGCAGGAATGTCTACCAGAGCTGTTGCCCGTGCAATGAATGTTCATTTCTCTACCATAAACCATCTCCAAAGGTGTTTCAGAGAATTTGGCAGTACATCCAACCGGCCTCACAACCGCAGACCACATGTAACTACACCAGCCCAGGACCTCCACATCCAGCATGTTCACCTCCATGATCATCTGAGACCAGCCACTGTGACAGCTGCAGCAACAATCGGTTTGCATAACCAAAGAATTTCTGCACAAACTGTCAGAAACCGTCTCAGGGAAGCTCATCTGCATGCTCATCGTCCTTACCGGGGTCTGCACCTGACTGCAGATCATCGCCGTAACCGACTTGAGTGGGCAAATGCTCACATTCTATGGCGTCTGGCACGTTGGAGGGGCGTTCTGTTCACGGATGAGTCCCGGTTTTCACTGTTCAGGGCAGATGGCAGACAGCGCGTGTGACGTCATGTGGGTGAGTGGTTTGTGTATGTAGAAAATGTTTTAGATCTTTTTGTTCAGCTCATGCAAAATGGGAGCAAAACCAAAAGTGTTGCGTATATATTTTTGCTCAGTGTAGTTGCTCCTTCTCAGACTTTTATGGTGGCTTAAATGCTTTGAAACACGGACTTCATTAATGGTAAAAATTATCAAAGAGCAGTTGACAGATTGGTTTTGGAAGATGGATCCTAGTCATGAACCAATTTTTCTACATCTACAGTTGGCCAAGTCATTGAGTTGAACATGTACTTCATTGTCATCAAGCCTATTTTCTGTGGACAGAACCAAAAATTCTATGCACACCAGTGCATTTACTGTTGGTTGGTAATGATTGGCATCCTCTGGTCCTTTACCTGGCATACAACCTCATATAATACATGAATGGGTAAACACCACTGTTGAAATCCACACTCTAGGATTGCCTCTCTTTAGCCAGTGTAAGGGTGGATTCACACTAACGTTCTGGAGTCCATTATGGCTTTCCGTTATAACAGGGTTATAATGGAACATAACAGAATCCATAAGACAGAAGGACGGATCCGTTTGGCTGCCCATAGACTTGCATTATGACGGAATGCAAAACGGACTAAAAGGCTCTCTGTCCTAATAGAAGTCTATCTAAAACAGGACTGTCGACAGGACTATGTTTTCTGTCTTGCATAACGGGACCCAGACGGAACCCTGTTATAACGGAAAGCCATAACGGACTCCATAATGCTAGTGTGAACCCACCCTAACCTTTTCTTCTGTTTAGGTATTAGCTCTATTTTTTCTGTTTTTGGCTTTTCTATATATGAGTCCCATTTCATTCTGCCGGTACCTTGTATTTCTGTCACAAACATTGGATGTCAAGTAGTAAAATTTTTTTTGTTAAATTTGCAAATTTTGTTGCAAGTGCTGAGTAAAAATTTATGATTTTCTTTTTTCTTTTTACGACAGTACTCATTACACCAGAAATTTACACGAGCTCCTGGCTGGAGTAGATTTCTATTCTGGCACAGGGACAACAGAATATCTGACAAACTTATTAAGAGGCGTACAGGTTTCTTTTTTTTCACTAGGACCTTGGTGTGAAACACCATTCTTTATTAAATGACCCCCCCAGTGACCTTTTGGTTTTCATGTGTTTTGCTACGCCTTCTGTTTTCAAGGCATATTGCTATGAGTTATCTCTCCTGACATTTTAGCATCTTTCTTGGTATACCCAGGTGTTTTCTTTTTCCAGTCATCCAATTATATTTATACTTACATCAAAATTTACACCTTGGGAACAGTCAACACCTTTGCCACACTCCACATTGGATTTCCATCTTGAAAGAGTTTCATAATCCTTTTCATTGTTTAAACTACAGGTAATAACTTATTTGTTGGAGGCCGTGTTTTCTTTGCGTTGGCCAATTGGCCAAGTCCAACAGCTTATCAAGCTCTATAAGCATTCCCTTTTAACTGCAGACTAATTTACATTTTAAAAAAATGTTGCATTTGTTTTAGGAATGCAATTTATAAAGTGATTCCACATTTTTTCCTCTACCTATCTGCAAACACTTATGACATTAATTAAAATTCCTTTGAGGTATGTTTCATGATGCCAGGATTTAATGTGTCGAATCTGTGATTTGTGTTAACCTTAATGTTTGTTCACCACCAGGTTAAGTTCACATCAGCGCTGGGCTGTTCCAACGGAGGAAAATAAAAATGAAGAAAAAATGTATCTGTTTTATTTTGAGCATCAGTTGTGCTTAGTTTGCAACAGTTTGTACAGTATCTGTTCTGTTGGGTTTCAGTTATTATACTTTTTCTCCTATCAAAAATAACAGAAAGCTGACAGAACGTACAGAAACTGATGCAAACTGAGCACAACTGATGCGCAGAATAAAACAGGATCAGCTTTTTTTTCTGTTCCCTTGACGGTACAGAAATATAGAGACAACTCTGATGCGAACTTAGCCAACAGCCACTTTCAAATGGTCAGTATTTGGTCAGCATTATGAATTAGTATTTAAGCTGTTTAAGCTGAAACCAGGAGCATTGTGTCACGGCTGAGGATTGGGGAAACCCTCCACCGTGCAATGTCAATAGAATAAGGGTAGCTGCTAGGCCAGGACGACAGGATCAGGGAGCAGGTCTGTCACGAGGGTGTCAAGAGCCATGCCTGACTCCATTGTACCCGGGGTCAGAAGGTCGCAGCGGTTGGCTGCACGCTCTATGTAAGATAGGGATGTTTCCTTATTGTAGCTTTCTGGGTTTGCTTTGCAAACCCTTTTGGCTCACTCAGGGATCCGTAGCTCCTTCTCTCAGCTGTTCCTTGTCCAGCACTCCCAATCCTCCTTATATTCCCCTCTCACACTTCTCTGGTTGCCAGATATAGAGCTTCCTGCCTGGACATCTATTCTGACCCACTGGAGCTGTGTTGCTGCGTTCTCTGATTGTTGCTTTAGAACGCTACCCTCCGGATCCCTGTTGGACCTTTGTGGACAGTTGTTGTCGTCCACCTGGGCTTTTGTGTTTGTCTGTGTTTGTCTGTCCTCTCCCTGGTGTTACCCTCTTAGTGCAGTGGTGAGGACTAGCGATCCCACTGGCCCGTTCATTATCTAGGGTTCATTTCAGGGAAAGCCAGGGTTTAGGCACGTGATCGCCGCACGGGTGAGGAACCCGTCTAGGGACGTCAGGGCAGTCAGGTGCCAGCCGCAAGGAGAGTTAGGGGTCACCACCTTTCCCTCTCCCTTGGGCAGGACTTTCCCTTTTTCCTCCCTGTGCGAAAACTTCACCACAAATGAAAATCATTGGCTGTAGCAGCACATGTGACACTGTCTGAGAAGGAGGTTTACAGGTGGGGGCCAGAATTTTGGCGTGGACAGGCCCAAAGGTAAGTATAACTCCAGAGAGCCACAGAGAAGGCAGAAAGGATGGGAGTAGTTGTACTCATGGTGGCAGTCCTTGCTATGTCGCTACCTGGACCTTGAGGAGAAGGGCATATCTTTAGTACCTTCGGGGAACTCCCAGGCTTTTGTAAATCTTCTGCCTGATAGTAGTTCACGGTGCCCTTGGTGATGTTAGGTTTTGAGGTGCAAAGCAGGGCTTCCTGAAGTGTGAGTTAATGATGAGACTTGGTTTACTGTAACAATCCCCTATAATTACTGAAGCAGTTCAATGGATGGTTCACACTGTACATGTGAAATGCAGTCTTTTCAATCAGCATATTCAGCTCTAAAGGCTGTGTTTTGGAGGCTGGTGGTCTTTCTCTCTTTTCAGTCAGGCTGTACAATCTCCCCTTTCGCAGACAAAGGTGTACATTTCTCTATCTCCATATATATATATGTATTCCCAGTATCCTCGGTGGCATACAGTCTGAACAGGGGGCCCTTTCTGTCCTGTTGATATGATGGGGGACCTGAAGCTTATTTGCTTACACCAGTGTGCAGGGAAGTCTGTAGCCTCAGTATAAGTGTGTTACCATTCTCTGACAGATACACAGCAATCCTTCTTGTATGGCCATTGAACTTTCTGCTGTCTTCAGTAACTCTTTCCCTCAAGAGAGGGCAAATATGCTGTCACTTTGCTACTTACAGGGTAAAGTATTCCCAGATCAGCTCTGCTCCCTGGCTATTTACTCATCCACAGCTCATACTACATTGATTTCACTTCATCCTATAATGGAAGGGGTGGTGCCAGCCCTGACTAGCAAACAGTAGCTAGGGCCTCCCACTCTCTCCATATACAGCCTGTGAGACATATAGTATTATAGTGCATAAAATACAGTGACATTGACCCTTGCAGTGGGGATACTGCATAACTCTCTTCACAAGACCCACAAGGTGAAGGGGTATTTTTAAAGAAAATATCCTGAGAAACCCCTTTAAGAAAAGGTCAAATCAATTCATAATAAGTTTGATGATGAACATAAATGTTATATTTTGATAAGAGAAACGGGATGCTTAAAGGTCCAAATGCTTTACAGCTGCACTATAGCAAGATTTACATGTGACTTTATCTTCTGAGAGTTATAATAGCTCACTAGGTTAGACCATACTTGCCGACAGTTGCATTTCTCGAATCAGACTGCAAAAGCTTTTGCAAATATGCATCAAATTGAGTTTCTGGCTATTTGGGGAGCATTCCAGGCAGATATGGGGGTTTAACGGACAGAACAGGGATGGGGATTATAAATAGTGTTGAACAAATCAAAGTTAACAAAGTGTAATTCGATTTGAATTTGGGGAAAAAATTGCCATAAATCCGATTTTTGGGGCGCTTTGTGGTAATTAATCAATTTTCCCTGAAATAGCGGTAAAAAAACAAACAAAAACATACTCATCTTATCCATTTGATCCTGGACAGGCCATCGCGGTCATTTTTATTGAAGAAAACATGCAAATTCTCTCTTGCACTGATGTGTGACGTCACCACGTCATCACGTTTGGGGGGTGGGGTGATTGCCATTCCCCATCATTGCGCACGCTCCATACAATGGAATGCGATTTGTTACGAGTCAGATTTCTTGTCGAAGTTCGGTGAAGTAGCCGCATCGACTTTTTGAACACTTCGCTCGTCACTACTTATAAATGTCCAATGGTTTAGGATTAGTGATGATCGAGCACCAAAGTATTCGGGTGTTCGGACCGAACACATTGCTATATTACGTGTACTCGGCCGAGCACCCGAGTATAATGGAAGTCAATGAAAGACAACCAAGCACCCCCTGCTCTGAAGAGGGGAGGGTGTCTGGTCCATTGGAAAAGGTCAGAAAGTGATAGAAACACCACCGAAATGGATTGGGAACACTATGGGGACGATGTCTGGATGCATCTTGGACTCCCAGGTCGCTGCTAGGGACCATGTTGTCCGAGTTGTATGCCACTTTTACAGACTGACAAAATAAGCACAACCCCCACCCAAAAAAAAAAAAAAAATTTTTTACAGGAAAAATTGTTAGGAAACATTCTTTCCAGTATATTCAATTGTATATAAAGTGCAAGTGCTGCCAAAAATCACAAGGAAGAGGCACTCCGAAACAGCCTGTATATCACATAAAGGAGGGCCTCATTCACATTGTGCTACAATTGTTCAGATAGTGGGACTCCTACACTCATAAAGCCTATGCACTAAGTGAAAGGACTGCCAAAAATTACAAGAACCCTTCACTCCAAAACACCCTTTGTTACACATAAAGGAAGGCATCATACACACCCTTGAAAAATTATAATTTGATGGCCTGCTGGTGACCCTCAAAAACATTTGGAGAAAGGGCCTGCTGATCTGACCATCTAAAACCTTAGGGGCGAGGGCCTGCTGCTACATTGGTGACTCTAGATAACCTCTAGGCGATTGCACGTCCCCGTGACGGCGACGATTCATTTGGATGTCTGCCCGATCAACTTTCGATGTTCTTTTCTGCTCCTACCATGGTGATCATGGGTAACGGGGAATCAGGGTTCGATCCTGGAGTGGGAGCTTAAGAAAGGGATACCACATCCAAGGGAGGTCAATGGCTGAAATCTGATTGGCTGTTGTTGCCTTGCAACTTTTTTTTCCTAATTGTGAACCACCCAGAGAGGGTGGGTCAAGTTATTAAAGCACAAGATTCCAAGGAAGGCAGCAGGCACGCAGCAATTACCAACTCCCGACTCGGGGAGGTAGTGACGATAAACAATAATACAGGACTCTTGAGATGCCCTGTTATTGGAATGAGTAATAAAAAAATTACAGGGAATGTCACTGAAGTATTTTGGATGAGGAAACGTTATACAGAAGAGGCCCTGCTGCCGCTTTGTTTACTCTAGATAACTTCTGCTTGATCGCACGTCCCCGTGACGTCAACAAATTATTTGGATATCTTCCCTATCAACTTTCGATGTTCTTTTATGTTCCTAACATGGTGACCACCGGTAATGGAGAATCATTGTTCGATTTCGGAGAGGGAGCCTGATAAACGGCTACGGCTACTAGTTCATAACAAGGCAGCATGAGTTGCGGGCCTGCAGGTGAGCTGACCCTGTAAAAGATTTGAGTTGTGGGCCTGAAGGTGAGTTGATCCTGTAAAAGATTTTAGGTTCGGGCCTGCTGGTGAGCTAACCCTGTAAGACATTATATGCTAGTGCCTGCGGGTGAGCTGACCCTGTAAAACATTATATGCGAGGGCCTGCATATGAGCTGACCCTGTAAAATAGTTCAGTCGCGGCCTGCATGTGAGCTGACTCAGTAAAAGATTTGAGTTGCGGGCCTGCAGGTGAGCTGAGGTGGAACCGACAAACCCAACTTGATTTTGATGGCTTCATTAATCTGCATGTGACCGTGATACAGCTCCACAGATGGTTTCCATCTGCATCTTTCTAAACAATCTGTGGCCTCAGTCTTTTATCCAGACTCTGTCATTGTGCCACTATGTGGCCCCCTCATGCTGCCATCTCCACACCATGTCACCTTGCCACTCATTTTTATTACCATGCTGCTGCTGATGCTGCTTAACTCCTTAAGGACACATCCTTATTTCACCTTAAAGGGTTTCTACCACCTGATTTTGACTTAATTAGCTCTCAGACACTAGCGATCTGCTAGTGTCTGATCTACCTAACAATGCTATTTTCAGAGCTTTGTGTGGATCCGTTTCACTAAAAAAAAATTGATATGATAATGAGCCTATAGGTACTATGGGGGCGTATTTTCAGCACCTAGAGGCTCGGTCTACTCACACTGTATGCCGCCCCGCTCGTCCGTCAAGCCCGCCCATCTCCTCTAGAATGCCATCCTTCATCTCAGCCAGCGGACGAATTCTTGTGCCTGCGCCGTGCGCGTCTGTATTCGGCGCAGGCGCAGTGAATGTCTGACCGCTCCCTGCACAGACATCTCCACTGCGCCGATTACGTCAGAGTGCTCCGAGATACAGATGGCGCAGGCGCAGTGGAGATGCTGGCGCAGGGAGCGTTAAGACAGTCACTGCGCCTGCACCGAATACAGACTCACACTCCGCTGGCTGAGATGGTGGATGGCATTCTAGAGGAGATGGGCGGGCTTGATGGACGAGCGGGGCGGCATACAGTGTGAGTAGACCGAGCCTCTAGGTGCTGAAAAAACGCCCCAATAGCACCTAGAGGCTCATTAGCATATCAATAAAAGTTCGTTTTTTAGTGAAACGGATCCACACAAAGCTCTGAAAATAGCATTGTTAGGTAGATCAGACACTAGCAGATCGCTAGTGTCTGACAGCTAATTAGGTCAAAATCTGGTGGTAGGAACCCTTTAACCGCCTCCAGACCGCCTAACGCAGATGTGCGGTCCGGAGGCGGCAGCGCTGCGCACAACGACGCATATACGCGTCATCTCGCGAGACGCGAGATGACGCGCTATGCGGCCCGCGCATGCGCAGTTCGGGCCGGCATTTCGTAGAGGACCATTTCGTCATCAGCTTGCCAGCCAATGATCGTGGCTGGCAAGCTGATGATTTTCAAAAAATCCAATCAGAGAGCCAGATAACAGATCATATTTGTAAATATGATCTGTTATATGGCTGCCTGCTGCTCTGCTGGTTCTTTTCGTCGGTTGGATCCAGCAGAGGAGCAGGCTACACAGTGAGTACACCAAACAGCACACTTTAGCCCCAGATCACCCCCCTGAACCCCAATTAACCCTTTGATCACCCCTTTGTCAATCACTAGTGAAAGGAAAAAAGTGATCAGTGTAAGCTGTCACTTTTTTTTTTTCACTGGTATTGACCGTTAGGTTTTAGGTATAGTTTAGGCCTCTTGGTTAGGTAGTTAGCGATCAGTTAGCGCCCAGCCCACCGCACCGCAGTCCGTTATTCGCTGATTAGCGTATCGCTAATCAGCATTTGTACTTTTATAGTATCTGGAAGTGATCAAAACTGATCACGGTCAGATCTATAATTGTATTAGTGTCACTTTAGTTCGCCCTCCACCCAAAACGCAGTGTTTGCCCGATCAGGCCTGATCGGTCGCCCACACGTGCATTCACCCACGCCCGCCCCACCGCAGTGACAAAAAAATTATTTTTTTTGATCACTGCACAATCACTTTACACGCACTGCGGCGATAAAAAAAAATCTGTTTTGATATTTTTTATCAACCGCAGCGGCCTCCGGTACTTCGCTAGCCTCCCCTTTGTAAGACAGGCTTACTTTTTTTTTCTTGGGTAGTCTCAGGGAATACCCCTAAATTTAGTTGCCCAAAATGTCAAACAGGGGGTATTCCTCTGAAGAGGCCTACAGGCTTCTGACCCAGTCGGATGAGGAGTGGGAACCCTCATCTGATGAATCCAGCGGGTCAGAATACGAACCTGTAGAAAGCAGTGGCTCTCTGACCCAAAGTTCGGACGAGGAGGCTGAGGTCCCTGATAGCACCAGGCGTACCCGGCCCCGTGTCGCTAGACCACAGGTTGCGCAGGATCCGCTTCAAGAGCAGCAGAGTGGGGCTGGTGCTGTCGGATTACGTGGTGAGGCATACACCAGCAGCCCAGCCCTCCCTGGACCTAGTACCAGCACTGCCGTACAACCTGGTGAAGTAGCGAGCACCAGAAGGGCAGTTGAAGCTGGTACGGTGGCACGTGCAGTACTGACCCCGTCGCAGCCACCGCAAAAACGTGCCCGTAGAGCCCCTAGAATCCCTGAGGTGCTGGCAAACCCTGATTGGCAGTCCCCAACTTCAGCCGCACCTGTAGTTTTCCCTTTCACTGCCCAGTCTGGAGTTCGGGTTGAGACAGCTCAGATCGGTTCGGCCCTGGGATTTTTTGAGCTGTTCTTGACTGCGGAGCTCTTAGACATAGTTGTGGCCGAAACAAACAGGTATGCCACACAATTTATCACCGCTAACCCGGGAAGCTTTTATGCCCAGCCTTTCCGGTGGAAACCAGTCCAAGTTTCCGAAATTAAAACTTTTCTGGGCCTCCTCCTCAACATGGGTCTAACTAAAAAGCATGAATTGCGGTCATATTGGTCCACGAACCCAATTCATCACATGCCCATGTTCTCTGCTGCTATGTCCAGGGCACGTTTTGAGGCCATCCTGCGTTTCCTGCACTTTAGTGACAACACCGCCTCCCGTCCCAGAGGCCACCCTGCTTTTGACCGGCTCCACAAAATTCGGCCCCTCATAGACCATTTCAACCTGAAATTTGCAGATTTGTATACCCCAGAGCAAAACATCTGCGTAGACGAGTCCCTGATACATTTTACCGGGCGCCTTGGCTTCAAACAATACATCCCAAGCAAGCGCGCCCGGTATGGGGTCAAATTGTATAAGCTCTGTGAAAGGGCCACAGGCTATACCCACAAATTTCGGATCTATGAGGGAAAAGATCAGACCCTGGAGCCGGTCGGTTGCCCTGACTACCTGGGGAGCAGTGGGAAGACAGTTTGGGACTTGGTGTCACCCTTATTCGGCAAGGGGTACCATCTTTATGTGGACAATTTTTACACAAGTGTTGCCCTCTTTAGGCATTTGTTTCTAGAACGGATTGGCGCCTGTGGTACCGCGCGAACTAGTCGCGCGGGCTTCCCCCAACGGCTCGTTACCACCCGTCTTGCAAGGGGGCAGAGGGCCGCACTGTGTAACGAAGAACTGCTCGCGGTGAAATGGAGAGACAAGCGTGACGTTTGCATGCTCTCCTCCATTCACGCAGACACGACAATACAAATTGAGCGAGCAACCCGTGTCATTGAAAAGCCCCTCTCAGTCCACGACTATAATTTGCTCATGGGAGGGGTGGACTTCAATGACCAGATGTTGTCTCCGTATTTAGTTTCCCGCAGAACCAGACGCTGGTATAAGAAGGTGTCTGTATATTTAATTCAATTGGCTCTGTATAATAGTTTTGTTCTCTACAGTAAGGCTGGGAGAACTGGATCCTTCCTCAAATTTCAGGAAGAGATCATCGAGAACCTCCTGTACCCAGGAGGTTCCGTGGCCCCATCCACCAGTGTAGTTAGCCGTCTACACGAGAGACATTTCCCCAATGTCGTTCCTGGTACCTCAACCCAACCGTCACCCCGAAAAAGATGTTGTGTCTGTAGCAGGAGTGGAATAAGGCGTGACACCCGCTATTTCTGTCCTGACTGTCCTGACCACCCTGCCCTATGCTTTGGAGAGTGTTTCCGGAAGTACCACTCACAGGTACACTATTAGCATAGGGATCATCTCACCAGGACAGGCACACAGGGCTATTAGGGCCCATTCACTCACACAGCTGCTGCAAACGTCTCCTTTCACCTGGGACAAAGTGCATAACGCACTTCGCCACATCTTTGGGCGATTTGCGCTTTGCACATTGACCCATGGGGGAAGGAGAGGTTTGTTCTATAAAGGTAAAAAAACAAAAAAAAACAAAAAAACACCAGTAAGCAAAAAGGTTAATGTTCAGTTAAAAAAGTTAAAGTTTATATGTTCTGTTGCAAAGTTAATAAAATTATTGCGTTGCGGCCTGTTTTTTTTTTTTTTTACCTTCCAGGTGGACCAACCGATCTACTAGCTGCAGCACTGATGTGCATTCTGACAGAAGCATTGCGCTGCTGTCAGATTACACGCAAGTCGGTGTATGCGGCGCTGCAAGACGAGATTTCTACTCTGCAGTAACAGATACGTTTGCCGAAGCATACGAGCTGAGGAGGAGGCGGCGTTCCTATGCTTTGGCAAACACTTTGTATGTAAAAAAATTAAAAATAAATCCCGGCAATGATTTATTCATCCACATCGATTGATGTGAATGGAGAAATCTGGTTTGCCAGGGCATACGAGCTAAGTGGGTATGGATGTAGGGCGGAGCTCCTATGTCCTGGCAGACTCCTTTCCCCTCCATTTTTTTTTTGGCAGAGATTTTTTCATCCACATTGATCGATGCGAATGAAGAAATCTGTGCCGTTCATTTTTTTCTTTCAGCCCAGAGGCTGAACCTAAAAAAAAATCTCATTACCTGTATGCTCAATATAAGGAGAATAGCAGAAACTCCTAATGCTGGCCATACATGTAATGACTGCGGAGACCCTCAAATGCCAGGGCAGTACAAACACCCCACAACTGACCCCATTTTGGAAAGAAGACACCCCAAGGTATTTGCTGAGGGGCATATTGAGTCCATGAAAGATTTAAATTTTTGTCCTAAGTTAGCGGAAAGTGAGACTTTGTGAGAAAAAATAAAATAAAAATCAATTTCCGCTAACTTATGCGAAAAAATTTTTTTCTATGAACTTGCCAGGCCCCTCATTGGATACCTTGGGGTGTCTTCTTTCCAAAGTGGGGTCACATATGGGGTATTTATACTGCCCTGGCTTTTTAGGGGCCCGAAAGCGTGAGAAGAAGTCTGGGATCCAAATGTCTAAAAATGCCCTCCTAAAAGGAATTTGGGCACCTTTGCGCATCTAGGCTGCAAAAAAGTGTCACACATCTGGTATCGCCGTACTCAGGAGAAGTTGGGGAATGTGTTTTGGGGTGTCATTTTACATATACCCATGCTGGGTGAGAAAAATATCTTGGTCAAATGCCAACTTTGTATAAAAAAATGGGAAAAGTTGTCTTTTGCCAAGATATTTCTCTCACCCAGCATGGGTATATGTAAAATGACACCCCAAAACACATTCCCCAACTTCTCCTGAGTACGGCAATACCAGATGTGTGACACTTTTTTGCTGCCAAGGTGGGCAAAGGGGCACATATTCCAAAGTGCACCTTTCGGATTTCACCGGTAATTTTTTACAGATTTTGATTGCAAAGTACTTCTCACACATATGGGCCCCTAAATTGCCAGGGCAGTATAACTACGTCACAAGTGACCCCATTTTGGAAAGAAGACACCCCAAGGTATTCCGTGAGGGGCATGGCGAGTTCCTAGAATTTTTTATTTTTTGTCGCAAGTTAGTGGAATATGAGACTTTGTAAGGAAAAAAGAGAAAAAAAAAAAATCATCATTTTCCGCTAACTTGTGACAAAAAAAAAAATTCTAGGAACTCGCCGTGCCCCTCACGGAATACCTTGGGGTGTCTTCTTTCCAAAATGGGGTCACTTGTGGCGTAGTTATACTGCCCTGGCAATTTAGGGGCCCAGATGTGTGAGAAGTACCTTGCAATCAAAATGTGTAAAAAATGGCCTGCAAAATCCAAAAGGTGCACTTTGGAATATGTGCCCCTTTGCCCACCTTGGCAGCAAAAAAGTGTGACACATCTGGTATCGCCGTACTCAGGAGAAGTTGGGGAATGTGTTTTGGGGTTTCATTTTACATATACCCATGCTGAGACTTTGTAAGGAAAAAAGAGAAAAAATAATAATAATCATTTTCCGCTAACTTGTGACAAAAAATAAAAAGTTCTATGAACTCACTATGCCCATCAGCGAATACCTTAGGGTGTCTACTTTCCGAAATGGGGTCATTTGTGGGGTTTTTCTACTGTTTGGGCATTGTAGAACCTCAGGAATCATGACAGGTGCTCAGAAAGTCAGAGCTGCTTCAAAAAGCGGAAATTCACATTTTTGTACCATAGTGTGTAAACGCTATAACTTTTACCCAAACCATTTTTTTCTGCCCAAACATTTTTTTTTTATCAAAGACATGTAGAACAATAAATTTGGCAAAAATTTATATATGGATGTCGTTTTTTTTGCAAAATTTTACAGCTGAAAGTGAAAAATGTCATTTTTTTGCAAAATGATTAATAACAAAAAAAGTAAAAATGTCAGCAGCAATAAAATACCACCAAATGAAAGCTCTATTAGTGAGAAGAAAAGGAGGTAAAATTCATTTGTGTGGTAAGTTGCATGACCGAGCAATAAACGGTGAAAGTAGTGTAGTGCCGAAGTGTAAAAAGTACTCTGGTCATGAAGGGGGTTTCAGCTAGCGGGGTTGAAGTGGTTAAGGACCAGACCATTTTTTGCAAATCTGACCAGTGTCACTTTAAGTGGTGATAACTTTAAAACGCTTTAAATTATCCAGGCCATTCTGAGATTGTTTTTTCATCACATATTGTACTTCATGACACTGGTAAAATGAAGCAAATTTTTTTTAATTTTATTTATAAAAAAAATACCAAATTTACCAAAAATTTTTAAAAAATTGCTAATTTCCAAGTTTCAATTTCTCTACTTCTATAATACATAGTAATACCTACAAAAATAGTTATTACTTTACATTCCCCATATGTCTACTTCATGTTTGGATCATTTTGGGAATGATATTTTATATTTTGGGAATGTTACAAAGCTTAGAAGTTCGGGAGCAAATCTTAGGGACCAGTTCAGGTCTGAAGTTACTTTGCGAGGCTTATATAATAGAAACAACCCAAAATGACCCCATTCTAGAAACTACACCCCTAAAGCTATTCAAAATGGATTTTACAAACGTTTTTAACCCTTTAGGTGTTCCACAAGAGTTAATGGCAAATGGAGATAAAATTTCAGAATTTAGAATTTAATTTTCCATTTTAATCTATTTTTTCCAGTAACAAAGTAAGGGTTAACAGCCAAACAAAACTCAATATTTATTTCCCAGATTCTGTAGTTTGCAGAAACACCCCATATGTGGCCATAAACTACTGTACGGGAACACAGTAGGGCGTAGAGGGAAAGGTGCGCCATATGGTTTTTGGAAGGCAGATTTTGCTGGACTGGTTTATTTACACTATGTCCCATTTGAACCCCCCCTGATGCACCCCTAGTGTAGAAACTCCATAAAAGTGACCCCATCTAAGAAACTACACCCCTCAAGGTATTCAAAACTGATTTTACGAACTTTGTTAACCCTTCGGTGTTGCACTGGAGTTATTGGCAAATGGGGATGAAATTTGAATTTTTTTTGCCAAATTTTCAATTTTAACCCATTTTTTCCACTAACAAAGCAAGGGTTAACAGCCAAACAAGACTGTATATTTATTGCCCTGACTCTGCCATTTACAGAAACACCCCATATGTGGTCGTACACTACTGTACGGACACACGGCGGGGCGTAGAGGGAAAGGAGCGCTGTTTGGTTTTTGAAGGGCTGATTTTTATGGACCGGTTTATTTACACCGTGTCCTGTTTCAACCCCCCTGATGCACCCCTGGAGTAGAAACTCCCTAAAAGTGACCCAATTCTGCAAACTACGGGATAAGGTGGCAGTTTTGTTGGGACTATTTTTAGGGTACATATGATTTTTGGTTGCTCTATATTACATTTTCCGAGGTACTCCGGCCTGCTCTTTCCTGGTCCGAAAAGATCAGGGCCTTGAGGACTGCCTCATAGAACTGAAGGAATGTCCCTGTGTTGCCAGCGCTCTGGAACAGCACAAAAGAGTTGTACAAGGCAACCTGCACCAAGTAGACCGCAACTTTTTGGTACTATACCCGGGTTTTGCGCATGGCGTTATATGGCTTGAGGACTTGATCAAAGAGATCAACTCCTCCCATATACCAATTGTAGTCGACGATACAATCGGGCTTGAGGACCGTTGCCGCGGTACCTAGCACAGGGACACGGGTGATGCCTTTACCATGAATTGTGGACAGTACAAGGACATCCCTCTTGTCCTTATATCTGACCAGAAACAGGTTTTCACTGGTAAGGGCACAGGTTTTACCCCTGGGGATAGGTACCTCTAGGGGGTGGGCAGGGAGGCCGTGTTGATTTTTCCGCACAGTCCCACAAGCGGACGTGGATTTGGCGGCGAGGGACTGGGAACAAGGGGATACTAGTATAAAAGTTATCCACGTACAGGTGATAACCTTTATCTATCAGTGGGTGCAAAGGTCCCACACAAGTTTCCCGCTAACACCCAGAGTGGGGGGACATTCTGGGGGTTGAATACGGGAATCTCGCCATACCTCGCCCGCTTTGAGGGAACATACTGGCGGAAAATGAGTCTCCCCTTGAACGCAATGAGAGACTCATCAACCGCGACCTCCCTTCCAGGTACATAGGCCTGTACAAATTTGGCCCCAAAGTAATCGATGACCGGCCGTATCTTATACAGACAGTCATAGGCAGGATCAACTTGGGGGGGACATGCTACATTATCTGAATAATGCAGGCATTTCCAGATGGCCTTAAACCAGGTACGTGTCATGGCCGTACTGTAAAGTGGGGTCTGGTAGAGGACGTCCCCACTCCAGTAATGCCTGACACTAGGTTTCTTGACTAGACCCATGTGCAGCACGAGGCCCCAAAATGTCTTCATCTCGGCTGCACTGACCGGGGTCCAGCCACCGGGCCTAGCCAAAAAGGGGCCTGGGTGTTGAGCAATGTACGGTTGGGCGTACAGGTTTGTCTGCTCCACTATTAGATTTACCAGTTGGTCACTGAAAAAAAGACTAAAAAAGTCATATTCAGTGAAGCCCACTGTGGAAATCTGGATTCCAGATTGGCCTACAAACTCAGGAATCACAGGCTCAAATCGCTCTGGGGTACACAACACAAGTTCACCGGCAGGGGACTCCGGTGGATTTAACTGGTGGGCCGGAAAACTAGTACGAGCCCCAGAGCTGCTCGTACTAGGGTGGGCCACAGGGTCCCTAGCATGGCAGTCCCCTTGCTCAGCCTCGCGGCATCTCCGCCGCCTTGGGGGCTCATCATCATCGCTAGATGAGGAGGACGCGGATGACAACAGGAAAGTGGGGTCATCCTCGTCCTCACTAGGACTCTCGGACTCAGAGGCAAGCTGGGCGTATGCCTCCTCGGCCGAGAACATCCGGCGGGCCATAGGATAGTGTGTGTCTGCGTGTGTTTGTGCGTGGAAATATTTATTCAGTGTGCGTGTGGGCACGGGTGTTCACGTACTTATCCCTAAAACTAACAGAAAAAAAAAGACTAAAAAAAAGGGGAGAAATTTGAAAATATATAAATAAATTCTAAACCGCTGATCAACCGTCCGTTGATCAGCGGTGGGGTGTGCAATGCGCTAACAGTGGCCGGACGCTAAGAGTGCCGGCCACAGTCAGCGTACACACACACAAAAAAATGCCTGCGCCCCAAAAAAGTTGTGGGGGGGGGGGGGCCAGGGGAGCAAGCGGCAGCACCCCTGGGGGGGTCTAGGGTCACACAGCTGTGCTGTGGACCCCAGACACCCTACTTAGGGTGATGCAAGAAAACTTTTTTTTACCACTAACTTTCCCTTTATTTTCCCTGCCTAGCCCAACCTTTCCCTAGACTTTCCCTAATTACCTGCAGATAATATGGGGGGTGCTGGGGCACAGATCGGGTCCTGGGGGCAAGGATGGGTGCTGGGGCACAGATGGGGTGAAGCTCCTGCAGCACGCCAGACCTCCAGGGTATTGCGATAGTGAGATCACGGTTATGGACAATCGAGGGTTACTCACTTTTTAGAGGAGAACCCTGGGCAGGCATGCGGCAGTGAAGGAGAGGTAGACACAAGTTCCTCTGGGGCACACTCTGGATGTAGGGACCAGGCCTGATGGTGGATGAGGTGCCCTGGATGTTGCAGGTATTTTGAGTGCCTGGGGCAAGGTCCCTTTAAGGATCGTGACGTCAGTGCCTGTAATGGTGGCACACCGATTTATAGCAGTAGTAATTGAGGTACACAGATGGTATGGTGAACCAAACGTTGCTTTACTTGGTAACAGTCCAACTTTGTACATACAGTTGATAATGATGATCCAGTCCCTTATGACAATATTCCACAAGCAGGCTTAACTCAATACTGGCAGGTAATAATCTTGCAAGATACTTGGAGGGTATACAGTTAATGCTTCACAGCCCAGGCTGCACTATCTCCACAGCTATTCTGGCTGGCTGGATCCCAAGGCCCGGATGCCTAAATGCTGGCTTTAATCCTTGGTAATGAATCTTCCTCCCGTATTGACCCTTGCTCTTTTTGTGTAGTACCTCTGCCCATCAGCTTACTTATCTGTGCTGGTTGTACTGACTCTGCTGGGTTGTAGGTGGCTGCAGATTTCTCCCAGGAGGCAAAATCTTCTTCTGGGGTGACTCTACTGAGCTAAACTTAGACTCAGGAGCTTCAGGCTGACTAGGTTACACTTCTAGCCACCTGGACTGGACTAACTATTCCCTGTCTGGGCCTACCTATATATACTTAGGGCTCTATAGCTCCCTCTAACGTCTGGGAGGCTGAACTACACCCTAACAGGCCTGACACCCAGATAATACAGGAAATGAACATTTAACATCACATTAATGCAATAGACCTGTTAACCCTTGTGTAGTGCCCACCTTTACCTAGTGGGACACTACATTCCACACGTGCAGGCAGCGCTCCTCTCTCCTCGGGCTCCGGACACAAAAAGAGGAGGATAGGAGCACTACTATGATTTGAATCTCCCTCCGCCCCGCCCTCCTACCAATCAGAGGCGATCCTGAGAGGTGATGTCACTATCACCACTCAAGATCTAAGGATGGTGATTGGTGGGGTAAAATCACACCACCGATCACCATCCTGTTCTGGGTTATCGGGTTCTCAGAGACCCGAATAACCCGTAAATGCAGCAAACCGCAGGTCTGAATTGACCTGCGGTTTGCTGCGATTGCCTACACGGGGGGTCACAGGACACCCCGGCGCATTTGCCCCAGGTGCCTGCTCAATTATTTGAGCAGGCAGTGGGTTCTGATCACTGCCCGCCGCCCGGCGGTGATCGAAAATACACAGGGCATACAGGTACGCCCTGTGTCCTTAAGTTCCAGGACATAAGGGCGTACCTGTACGCCCTGTGTCCGGAAGAGGTTAAAAGGGCTTAAAGTGATCACCAGGCCCACAATCTAATTAAGGTTTTAAGCACAAAAAAAACATTTGATGTGAGGGCCTGCTGGTGAGCGGACCCTCTAAAAAATTAGATGTGAGGGCCTGCTTGTAAGAGGACCCTTTAAAAAATTAGATGTGAGGGTCTGCTGGTGAGTGGACCCTCTAAAAAATTATATTCGAAGGCCAGATATATACGAGGGCATTATATGTGACGGATAAGCAATGCATGTTGATGACAGAAGAGGAGGTTGAGGATGAGAATAGGAAGATCCAACCATATACCGTTGTTTGTGGTGGAAGGGGTGCATTGGAATACAGTCTATTGACTACATTAAAAACAACACATGTAAAGTGCCTTTATGTTCATCAGCATTCCTCTGGTGGAGTCGAAAAGTCATGGTCAATCCAGGTCTTGTTCATTTTTATAAGAGTCAACCTGCCAGCATTTTCAGTTGACAGGCGGATACTCTTATCTGTTATAATGCCACCAGCAGCACTAAATACACGCTCAGACAAAACGCTGGCGGCAGGGCAGGCCAGCACCTCCAAAGCGTAGAGCGCAAGTTCGTGCCACGTGCCCAACTTGGACATCCAGTAGTTGTAAGGCACTAAGGTATCATTAAGGACGCTGACACGGTCTGCTATGTACTCCTTCAACATCTTCCAAAAATTTTCTCTCCTTGTGGCAGTAGGCATCAGGGTGAGGGTGCTGGCGGGGTGTCATAAAACTGTCCCAGGCTTTGGAGAGTGTTACCCTGCCCCTGTTGAAACTGCTGTGTGTTCCTCTTGTCTCCCCTCCTCAGTTGACCAAGGAAGTACGGGCTCTGCCGCCAGCGTTGTCTATTGGAAAATTTTGGAGCAATTTTCCAACAAGGATCCTCTGGTATTGCACCATTTTGCTCATCCTCTTGACCAGAGGAATGAGAGATGAGAAGTTCTCTTTGTAGCGGGTGTCGAGAAGGGTGAATACCCAGTAATCCGTGTTATCTAAAATGCGTATAACGCGAGGGTCGCTGGAAAAGTAAGGCTACTTTCACACCTGCGTTTAGGTGCGGATCTGCACAGGCGGATCCGCACCTATAATGCAAACGCATAACTCAGTCAAAAAAAAGTCTAAGTCTAAGTGTAAGTCAAACGGATCCGTCCTGACTTACATTGAAAGTCAATGGGGGACGGATCTGTTTGCAATTGCACCATATTTGTGTCAATGTTAACGGATCCGTCCCCATTGACTTCCATTGTAAGTCAGGACGGATCAGTTTGGCTCTGCATCGCCAGCATCGTTTTGGTTTCTGCCTCCAGAGCGGAATGGAGGCGGAACGGAACCAAACTGATGCATTCTGAACGGATCCTTATCTATTCAGAATGCATTGGGGCTAAACTGATCCGTTTGGGGCCGCTTGTGAGAGCCCTGAAACAGATCTCACAGGCGGAGCCAGAAACGGCAGTGTGAAAGTAGCCTAAGCCTAACATGAAGTCAGCCATGTGTGCCAGAGTACCAACAGGCAAGACGTCGATGTCGATATCAGGATGACTCTCCTCCTCCTCATCCTCATCCTCCTCTTCTACCCATCCACGGTAAACAGATGGAATTCAAGTTCCATGGGTACTACCCTCTGTAGCAGAGGCAACTGTCTCCAGCTCCTCCTCCTCTTAATGGTCCAATTCACGCTGAGAAGACAAACTGAGGGTGGGCTGGCTATCACCCTGTGTAATGTCCTCCCCCATTTCCTCGTCTGCCACATTCAGAGCGTCGTCCTTAATTGTGAGCAGCGATCATTTGAGTAGACACAGCAGTGGGATGGTTACGCTGATAATAGCGTTATCGCCACTAACCATCTGTGTGGATTCATCAAAGTTTTTTAAAACCTCACAGAGGTCTGACATCAATGCCCACTCCTCAATTGTGAATAGTGGCAGTTGACCCAAAAGATGACAACCATGTTGCAGCTGGTATTCCACAACTGCCCTCTGCTGCTCACAAAGCCTGGCCAACATGTGGAACGTAGAGTTCCAGCGCATTCTCACGTCGCACAACAGTCGGTGAGCTGGAAGCCGCAAGCGCTGCTGCAGCATTGACAGACCGGCTGAAGCTGTGGACGACTTGTGGAAATGGGCACACACGTGACGTGCCTTCACTAGTAGCTCTGGAAAATTGGGGTAGGTTTTTATAAACCGCTGAACCACTAAATTTAAGACATGGGCTAGGCATGGCATGTGTGTCAGGTTGCCGAGCTCCAAAGCCACCACCAAGTTACCACCATTGTCAGACACAACCATGCCTGGTTGTAGATTGAGTGGCGAGAGGCACAGCTCGGTCTGGTCCCTCATAACTTGCCACAGCTCTGCGGCGGTGTGCTGTTTGTCCCCTAAACAGAAAACCTTCAGCACAGCCTGTTGACGCTTACCCACAGCAGTGCTACACTGCTTCCAGCTAGCGACTAATGGCTGACTGCTGCTGGAGGTGGAAGTGGAGGAGGGGGAGGCGGCAGGGGAGGAGAAGTGGGGGTTGGAGCCAGTAACATAGCTGCTGGCAGAGACCCTGATGGACGTAGGGCCTGCAATCCTGGGCGTGGGTAGCACCTGTGCCATCCCAGGGTACGACTCACTCCCGGCCCCCACAACATTCACCCAGTGTGCTGTCAGGGAAATGTAGCATCCCTGGCCACCAGCACTTGTCTATGGTTAAGTGGACCTTCCCAGTAACTGCGTTGGTCAGGGCACGGGTGATGTTCTGGGACACATGCTGGTGCAAGGCAGGCACAGCACACCGTGAAAAATAGTGGCGGATGGGAACTGTGTACCGAGGGACGGCCGCCGATATCAGGCTGTGGAAGGCCTCAGTGTCCACAAGCCTAAATGTCAACATTTCAAGGGCCAGTAATTTGGAAAGTTGCGCATTTAGTGCTATGGCCGGTGGGTAGGTGGGCCGGTGGGTGGGTATTTGCGCTTGCGTTCAAATAACTGTGTTATGGACATTTGGATGCTGCGCTGGGACAGCGAAGTGGATGTTGTTGCTGATGGTTCATGCAAAGGTCTAGGTGCAGGGCGAGGGGCATCCGGGCCTGCCCCTTTGACAGGGGTTTGGCCAGCAGTGCATAACACAGGGGAAGAGGAGGCAGTGGTGTGACCTGCAGACCCAGATTGTGAACCCAGGCCCACTTGTTAGGGTGCTTGGATCATGCTGGTGGTGGCGGATTATGCTGGTGGTGGTGAGGTTGCTAATGTTCATGCCCCGGCTCATTTTGGTACGGCACAGGTTGCAAACTACCACTCTTTTGTCGACTGCACTTTCCTCAAGAAAGCGCCATACTGCAGAACACCTACTCCTTGGCAATGTAGATTTGCGCATGTGATGCTCGGTGTAACGGTTGCGGGCCTGTTTTGGTGTGGGCTGACAGTTTTACAACCCCACTGCCTCTTCCAGCCTGTTGTGGTGCAGCGTATCCCTCCTCCTCTGTACTGCTGTCCTTGCTTGGCTTTTCACCTTCCCATGTTGGGTCAGTGACCTCATCGTCAACCACCTCCTCTTCCACTTCCTCACTCTGCTCATCCTCCTGACTTGACCTAACCATAACCTCAGTGATTGAAGACTGTGTCTCATCATCATCCACCTTGTGAACTAATGATTGCCGTTCACCACCGTCATCTTGTTGAGACTGTAAAGGCTCAAGAGGTTGGGAATCAGGGCACAATATCTGAGGTCCCTCTTCAAGCGTGCTGGGCGCAAGGGCCAAATGTAATAGTGGCGCTGGAAAGAGCTCCTCGGAATATCCGAGTGTGGCAAACCTCTCCAGGGTGGGAGGAAGGATGATCAGAGTGAGGATTCGGTTGACCAGACTCTTGGCTACAGAGACTGGACTTGGTGGAAGAGAGGGTGGTGCTTAACCGACTGGAAGCATTATCTTCAGCAATCCAACCGACCAACTGTTCGCACTGGTCAGACTGTCCTGCGCCGCCCAGCTAAGTTGGACATGAAGCTGGGTACAGTGGATGTTTTTTTTTTCTGGTGCATCACGCCCACTTCCCCGTGCTCGCCTTCTTCATATTAATGGTTTTGTCACTAGATGTGACGCAGATTTTTTTTACAGTACGCTAAAGACGCAGTTTTCTGATGCAGGACAGTATATATGTCACAGAAACACACTTAATATGGACATTAGATTAGGCCCTGATTATTGGAATTTGCCCTAAAGAAACAGTTTTCGGATGCAGGACAGTATATGTCACAGAAACACAGAATATGGACACTATATTAGGCCCAGATTATTGGAATTTGCACTAAAGAAAGAGTTTTCGGATGCAAGACAGTATATGTCACAGAAACACACAGAATGTGGAGCCTATATTAGGCCCAGATTAATTGAATTTGCCCTAAAGAAAGAGTTTTTGGATGCAAGACAGTATATGTCACAGAGAGCCACAGCATATGGATACTATATTAGGCACTGATTATTGGAATTTGCCCTAAAGAAAGAGCTTTCGGATCCAGGACAGTAAATGTCACTGAAACACACAGAACATGGACACTATATTAGGACCAGATTATTGGAATTTGCCCTAAAGAAACAGTTTTCGGATGCAGGACAGTATATGACATAGAAACACACATAATATGGACACTATATTAGGCCCAGATTATTGGAATTTTCCCCTGAAGAAACTGTTTTCGGATGCAGGACAGTATATGACATAGAAACACACAGAATATGGACACTATATTAGGCTCAGATTAATGGAATTTATCCTAAAGAAAGTGTTTTCAGATGCAGGACAGTATAGGTCACAGACAGCCACAGAGTATGGACACTGTATTAGGCCCAGATTATTGGAATTTGCCCTGAAGAAACAGTTTTCAGATGGCGTACTGTATACGTCACAGAACACCACAGAATATGGACACTATTTTAGGCCCAGATTATTGAAATCTGTGGTATAGCAACACCGTTGATAGCAAATATGTGGACAGATTATGGGAGAATTTTTTTTTTCTGTATTTAAATTTTTTCCCTATATCTGGGCCAGACAACCACACAATGTATTGAAGCGCAGATCACACAATATTACACAGTTGACAGCAAAAATGTGGATTATGGGAAAAAAAAATCATTGTTTTCACTAATATTCTTCCTATCTCTGCCCCTGACATACAGAAGGTATTGATGCACAGATGTCACAAGTGACTGCAGACACCTTCCATATAGCAAAAGAATCGCTATTTCGCAAAGTATTAAAAAAAATTATTAGAGTACAACTTTGCACAATTAAATTGCTGCCACTACACACATTAGTCCTTAAAAGGACTTTTGGCTCTTTGAAATGTTATTCACTGAAATATATTGCGATCACAAACTCCCTACACTATCTGTCATTTCCTAAGCACAGCTCTACCTGACTCGCAATGAGCCAAACCTGTCTCACCTGTCTCGATGACGCGTTCCGGCAAGCCAATCACTGTAATGCCAGTAACCAACATGGCTACTGGCATTAAAGTGATGGCAGTACTTACCTGCATGTTTATTGGCTGCTTAGCAGCTGCGAAACGTGCAGGGAGGAGACTCGAGCATGCCGCTCGAGCACATGTTGTACTCGGCCGAGTACCGCCAAGCATAGCGATGATCGAACAGGTATTCGGCCGAGCATGCTTTCTCATCACTATTTAGGATTTTAATGTTTGTAAATAGGAGTTTGCCTATAGCCCTATGGAAAATCATAGATGATAGTAACATTGTCATAATACAACATATTATACCAAATGACAAGCTTGTGTGTGCTATATCTCTATCTATCCTGAAAAGTGAAATAGGTGGTAGGCTCCAAAATGAAAACTGCTAGATTTTCTGGAGGATCCTCTGGTAATCTAATGGGTCAAATCAACCCTGGATGACCTAATCACATGTTTATCCATTTCATGGATCAAGGAGCAAATCTGTTCCATTTTTAGTAGGCAGTATTGTGGCACAACATTTAACGGTCTAGGATCAGGATAATTGCTCTATTAGTTCAAGGTAACAACAGACAGAGGTTAGAAACAAGCCAAGGTTAGTATATTAGTAATTGCAGAGGTCTATTATCAGCCAGGGTTCAGTACACTGCTGAGCATAGTAATGTTAGTAAGGAGTAGGACAGAAGCTTAATCAATCCTTAGCCAAAGGTGGTTGCACCAATAATTGCAGCACTTAAGCTGACCATGCGCTTATAAATTATTGCGTGCCAAACCTGCTGATTTCAGTGGGACCGAATGACCCTCTGATGTGGGCCTGCCTACTATTCCCCAATGAGAATAAACATCAGCCATTTGAAGGTGTCTGGTAACAGCTTATTCCCTCCTTCCCATTCAGAACAAGCCAAGCTTGGTGATGGGAGGTGGGAGAGATAGCTGCTTGAACAACAGCTATCTAAAATATATGGTCATTGTTAGTCTCAGAGGATGGCAGCAGAATTGCAGTTAGCTATGGTATACTAAAGACAGGCAGCACAATAATCTGACAAGGTGGAATTGCTCGAGCCAGGCTTATATAAGACGTCCAGTGATTGGGTTAATCATCAAACATGGTAAGGATTTATACAATATATTTAGCAGGGGAGCTGTCCAGCATCACCAGTAGCTCAGGGAAAACACTGGATTCTTTGGGCTAAGCTAACAATGTGAGAGAGAAAGGGAAGGTGGGAGAGAGATTTGATTTGGGTAGAATTTATTCAGACCTGAAGCGGAAGGGCAAATCTGCCCCGAACTGGATTCTAAGAAATTCACCCAACTCTAGTAGAATCCGAATGGGGCAGGAAATTCCTCTTGTAGTTGATTTGTTTTAGTGGTCTGTCCTTGCTTTATACCATTTGATTTAACATTATAGTGAATGTTGAATTACATATAATTTTACTACCTAGATATAAAAATTTTATTATACAGTCAGTTTATAGATAATAACTAGATTGATATTTCCTGAAGGAAATACATAGGGGGAACATTTATCATTTGAGATTCCTTTCATGCCATTCTTAAGTCTAATTTTGCATTGTGTGGTTGCACAAAATATTTGAAATGGTGCACAATTTTTTATGTATTTGTTGGAACTGCATTGTGTTATATAACTTAAGCTTAGACTGCTTGGCGTAGGATGCAACTTTTTTGCAACTTTGGGACATTTCCAAGTGTTGCACATAATAAATGTGCCAAAATCCAGGTTTAGTCTCACTTTTCAGCCATAAACATAGACCACTTTGAAAAATGGCATGGCTCCTAAATGTTAGAACCAGCCAGTACCTCAGACAACAATGATCATTATTCTAAGGGGTCTAGTAAATCATACAACAAAACCTATAACAGAACCGACCAATAACACCACAATAATACGCATGAGATAATATATAAAATATGACACAAAAATGTATTGAGCATAATTAGACATGTACATTGGTAAAAACAAATGATGGGGGGAAAAGGGGACCAACAATCAGTATAAATTACCCATGGTGGACAAAAGGCCCGGGGCTCCCGGCACTACTACTACCTCGACGGGCATTTTGCCAACCCAGCTCCTGACGAAGCCAGTGGGATGGCAAAACGTGTGTTGAGGTAGCAGTAGCGCCGGGAGCCCCGGGCCTTTTGTTCACCATGGGTAATTTATACTGATTGTTGTACTTATGACTACCATTTATCTTTATGTTACCTGATTCCTGTGTCCAGTCTTGGTGTTATATGTAGTTTATGTCTATTTAATTGAAATTAGGGTATTTTTTCCCTTGATACTCTCTCATCTTTCACAGGACTGGGAGCAGGTTTCAGTATTTACAATTTGACTGTCCCTGTATATTTCCTATTCCCTTTTCCATACAAGATTGGGTTTAGGATAATGGTGTTTTTTTGTCATTAATACTGTTATTTCCCATAGATCTGGTGGGCTTCTGTCCAGTTGGTGCTCTTAGCTGGTCTTTGTATAACAGGGGTTTGGGTGGAGGTACCCTTAGGGGTCCCCTTTTCCCCCATCATTTTTTTTCACCAATGTACATGTCTAATTATACTCAATACATATTTGTGTCAAATGTTATATAGTATCTCATGTGTATTATTGTGGGGTTATTGGTCTGTTCTATTATAGGTTTTATAGCTCCTAAATAGGGTTGAGTGAACCCGAACTGTAAAGTTCCAGTTCGTACCGAACTTTAGGATTTTTGGACCCCGGACCCGAACCGGAATATTTCAGTAAAAGTTTGGGTTCGGTGTTCAGGGAGTTAATGACGCTTTTTGAAAGGCTGCAGCCAATCAACAAGCGTTTAACTGTGTGCCTACTAATGGCATGGCTGTGATTGGCCAGTGCAGAATGGGACCCAGCCTCTATATAAGCTGGAGTCATGTAGCGCTGCACGTCACTCTGCTCTTATTAGTGTAGGGATAGGATACTGCTGCTGATGTAAGGGAGAGAATAGGACAGAATCTTTAATCAGAAGTGCTTGTTAACTCAGCGATCTACCTTGATTTTGTTTGTCGGTGCAGTGCACAATCTTTTTACCCTGCCCTGAACCCAGTGACACAGAAAACTAACTTTTACCCATCTGCTAGTTAGGTGGGCGGCCGCGGCCTTTTTATGCAAGTTCTGTGCACCAGCAAGACATATGTGCGTTTGTGACCATTAAAATAGAAGCTTGAAATACTGCAATTATATTCTGGGTAAAAAAAAAAATCACCCATTTTTGGCAAGACCCTACACCTGTCGCCTTTGCAGCATTAGTCAGTGTGCAATTTAAGCTAGAAATACAGCAATCATTTTCTGGGTTTAAAAAAAACTTAAATTAAATTAAAGCATTATATACTGCTGTCATATTCTGTTATTAAAAAAACACCCATTTAGGGCAAAATCCTAATTTTGCGGTGTTTGCTGCATCTGTCATTGTTAAAAACAAGCTTGAATTACTTCAATAATTTTCAGGGTTTTAAAAAACACCCATTTTTGGTAATACTCAATTTTACAGTCCTTGCTGCATCTGTCAGTGTGAAATTCAAGCGTTATATACCGCTGTCATATTCTGATATTAAAAAAACAACCATTTTGGGCAAAAAACTTAATTTGCAGCCTTGTCTGCATCTTTCAGTGTGAGATACAAGCTTGAAATACAGCAATAATATTCTGGGTTTAAAAAACACCCATTTTGGGCAAAATACTAAATTTTACAGCCCTTGCTGCATCTGTCAGTGTGAAATTCAAGTGTTATATACTGCTGTCATATTCTGTTATTAAAAATACACCTATTTTGGGCAGAAAACTTAATTTTGCAGTCTTTGCTGGCTCTGTCATTGTGAGATACACCCTTTAGATACCGTTGTTCTATTCTGTTATTTAAAAAAAACACACCCATTTTGGGCATTATTATAATTATTTTTTACATATTTTATGTTATTTGAAGTAATTTCCCTATCTACATTTGTTTGCAAAGCACTTGCCATGCTCTTAACCACATTTTGCTGGCATTTGCAGCCCTCTAGCCCTTTCCATGACATTTTTATAGCCATTTTAGTGCTCAAAAGTTCGGGTTCCAATTTACTTCAATGAGGTTCAGGGTCAAGTTCGGGTCCTGAACTCGAACTTTTTTGTGAAGATCGCCAAACCCGTCGAACCCGAACATCCAGGTGTCTGCTCAACTCTACTCCCTATCTATGAGTTTGGCTGATGTACAATGCAGTGGCACCGCCTCAGGGTACCGAGTGGCATAGTCAAGGACGACCAAGATGTGTTGGTGGCCTCTAGCAGACTTCAGTACTGGGCCTATGAGATCCATAGCGATCCGCTCGAATGGAACCTCAATAATCGGGAGCTGGACCAGGGGACTACGGAAATGTGGCTGGGGGCTGTTTATGTGGCAGGTTGGGCAAGACTTGCAATACTCTTCCACCTCTCTGAACACGCTGGGCCAGTAGAACCGCTGTAGAATCCGGTCCTGCGTTTTCTGCTGGCCCAGGTGTCCTCCAAGAACATGTTGATGGGCTAACTCCAATGCGAGCTTGCGATACGACTTGGGCACCACCAGCTGTTCAACATGTTCACCCCGCAGTTGATTTATCCGGTACAGCATCTGGTACCCTCGTCACTTCTGCTATGTAACTCGTCACTTCCGCTATGACGTACCGCTTGAAAAGGAGGTGTGATCGTTGAAGTCGGCATCAGATTGGCTGAAAAGAAGGCGTGTTGGCGCCTGCGCACAACCAACCTGGGTACCATTTGCTCTGGTAGGCAGATTAGCGGACGCAGTACAGAGGCAAAAACAAAGTATTTGACTTAAACAGTGCAGTGGTTATTCATACATAAACAAAAATGACAGTTCGTCATCTTGGTGTTCATTCACACCATGGCAAGTCAACAGAACAAAAAGCATTCACCTTGTCAGCGGTTTTGGCAGTAGCAGTCCCCAACAGGCTTTAGGGCCTGCTTCCCAGCAATATGGCTCTCAGCCCTTTAGTACGGCGCACAAAATGCAGATCCCAAACCACAGAGACTCCACAGATATTCACTGTGAAATGGAGGATAATCCCCACCCAGCTGAGACTGCTGGCTGGGTTTTATATCCCTAGCCAAAACCCGGCCTGGAACATGGGGAACAGCCACCCACCCTGCACTTTGGCTGCTCCCAGTAAGAGCTGGCCCAGATCGGCAAGTGATGAGGGGCAGGTCCCATATTTTCTAATTCGCGATATTTCGAACAAACAAACAGAGCAATTTAGCTAAGCTAATATAGTGCTATAATATTGTTTTTTAATAGTGTAAATTTTTTCCAAATCTGAAGTTCAGAAGAGAAAAAAAAAGACTATAAAAAAAGATTATAGCACTGTATTAGCTAAATTGCTCTATATTTGTATTTAGCGAATATTTGCTATATTGCTATATATTCTTGTTTTAGAATATTGCGAACATTCTAAAACAAGTATATATAGCAATATAGCGAATATTCGACAAAAAAAAATAATATAGAGAAATTTAGCTAATATAGTGCAGTAATCTTTTTTTTTTTATAGTTGTAATTTTTTCCCAATCTGGACTTCAGATGAGAAAAAAATTACAACTATTAGACACTATATTAGCTAAATTGCTCTATATTAGTCTTTTTTCGAATGTTCGCTATATTGCTACATATTCTTGTTTTTAGAATATTACGAATATAAATAGAATATACTAGTTTTTTCGAATATTCGTAATTTTTTTCCATCTGAAGTCATGATTCCTCCCTGCTTAAATCATGACTTCAGATGGAAAAAAATTACGAATATATTTATCAGCGATAAAAATTTGCATTACGAAAATTCGCAATCAACACTACTCCTAAAGTCAAAAATATTGCAGCATTCTCATTGGCCCACAAGCTAGAAGCAGGGAAGGATCATGTGTACTAATTAAAAAAAAATCTTGAATATTCAAAATTACGAATATATATCACTATATTCTAAATATTCGCAAATTCACGAAGTGCCGATATTCGCAATAAAATTTCGCAATTCGAGAATACAAGGTCAACACTAGGATCGGATTTACAGCCACACTAAATAACCAATAGTGTCAGTCAGCACTAACTGCCTCTGACACTTAAAGTTAATGGCTCTTACCTGACCGAGGCCAGGAACCTCGGTGACACATATCTTCCGTCAATGATGGCCACTTGCGCTTTCCTACAACAGTTACCACTAAACTCAATGACAGTGGTAAAAATCTCTTTGCACTGAGTTCTATCTCCTGGTGGCTGCACTAAAATGCCATGTTTTCATGTTGGGAAGCAGATAATGGAGTTCAGTGCTGGGCCCCCTCCCCCCCCATAGTGGTTGTGTGGTCTGCCTCCATGATAACTACCCGGATGTCTAAAGGAATTGTTGTTTTTGATCCCCACCTTTGTTTTTAGGGAAGATGTACAGATGATTGCACTACAAGAGTTTATCTTAAAGTGTAACTGATGTTTCGGGTTACTTGTTAAAATAAGCCATCATGTGTGTGGATATGAGGGATAACACTATTTCTTGCTATTATATGACTTGTATGCCGCATTTATCAACTCCTTCTTAAACTGCCACTTTACGTTGAGACTAGTTGATATGGTGTATGGTCTGGTACCTCGTGTGTGTAACAATTCTTCTCCTTGCCACTTGCCTCGACCTTGGAACTGTGACCAGAACAATGCACTTTCTAAGCCTGCCCCCATCTTGGAATTGGTATTTGGAATACACAAGTACTTAGCCTGTGTTCAGATTACGATTTTTGCCTTGGTGTCCTTAGTGCCTCACAACGGTGTCTCTAACCCCCTGTGGGTCAGCAGCCAAGTACTCCAGGACTACTCCAGGAGGTAGCAGCCTGGTTGTTCCCTGCGGCAAAGTCCAAAACCCTGTAAAGGGGTTAAAGGGTGAAAACTAGGGAACTGCCAGACCAATGCCCTTAGGTTTTGCCCAAAGTCAAACTGGTTAGTTGGCAAAGTGGGTTCACATCCACTGTCTGTTACACCTTGCCTTTAATTGAAGAAGTCTCTCTGGGGCTGAACTGTTAAACTGCCATATTACTGTAAAGTTGACTGTTTCTGCTGCAGCTCTGCTGTGTCTGACATTTATGTGCTATTGATCCTGCACATATCTTACATTTTGCTCGCAAGTTGCTACGACATGTTTCTAGAATAAGATATAGTTTCTTATTACCACTTGTATTATTGATTTATAGAAGAAAAACTGAAACAAAGGTTAATTAACCTTTTTGAATTGAATAATACCTTTATAATAAAACAGTCTGAATACATACAGTAGTCTTTCTGTTCTCCGTATGTTATGGCAACAGATAGCATAACAATATAGTGCTCACTGCTATATTAGAGAAGAATAAGGGTTCTGAGGTACCTCCACAGACCTTCAATTTTATACAGGGGCATTCAGAAAGTTTTTCTGACAGATTTGTATAATAAATCAGACAGATAAAATTGTTGCATTCTCCATTAGACTCTACCCAAGAACCCTTAGCGTCTATAGTTGTTTGACATATACAATAATTATGAACTAGAATCTTACCTAATCGTAGCATGCTACTTGGAGGTTTATGGTAAGTTGTAATTACTATTGCTTTTGGTTAGACATTTACTCCTTTAAGGCAATGTGAAATCTCTGCTTATTTTATGTCCAAGCTTTCTTTTTTGCTTCAAAGCATATTTCTAAAAACGGACTTTCCCAACATGTGACTAGGTAAAATTCAAAATCAAAACATGGATATTTTTGCCACTAGCATGTGGTGGCTATTTTTTTTTTTGAGAAACAAAAATCTCTGTCTGTTACCTAAGCCATTTTTGTATACACAGCTCTCTGGAGAGCCCTTACCCGATAGATTAAAGTTTTTCATTAGGGTGATTTCAGAGGCCTTGCCTCTACTCCTGTTCCCACCAGACCAGCATATAGAGTTATCAAATGATGGAAGAAGAAGCGCGGGTTCTATTTTTCTTCTTCCATTATTAGGTTTTCCCTATTTATTGGGGTGTTTTTGCCAATTAACCCCATATTGGAACCCTGCAGCGACGCAGCCCGCACATAGTTTTATATTGTGGTGAGCTTATTTCCCCTATTTAGACGGCAGCGCGAGTATCTCTTTCTTGATTACCTAGTTATCAAATGATCTCCACCACACTGCTCAGCATGCAGAGGCTTCCCGTACAAACAGTATAAACACCTTGGTCTCATCTGTTTGCTTCCCATTATCATGGATGCTTTCTTGCAGACAGAAGATCGACACAGTCTTATGAATAAAGCATTATACTCTGCTGAGATCAGGACTTCAGTGCATGTTGGTTGTTGATGAATTAATTCTCTGAGTAGTGAAAGAACAATTGAATGTCCCAAAGTCAAGCAGCTGGGTCAAAGCGGCACAGACATATTGTATGGAAGGGAATATATAAATCTAGTTATAAGCTTAGGAGGACCATTGAGTACTAAAAAAATGTTTCCTATTTTGACAAACCTCAGTTTCTTCATGTTGATGGTGTAACAAAAGGAATTCTATATCAGCACATCATCTGTTAAAACTGCAATCTTTATTTCAAAATTAAGCCTAACAATGGAGATACAGTCTACGCGTTTCGGACAGCTACAATCTGTCTTTACTCATGACATAATACAAAGTGAAAAAAAAAGACTTGGTTTTAAAAGGTAACAGAGAATCTCACCCCTTACCTTCTCCATTGATTACTTCTTATACCTGATCATTAATCCGTTCACATGCATGTCCTCGTAGGAAAGATAGATCACCCTTATGCTGATCTGTAAAAGGATGTGAAATGGCCAACATATTTCTAGTCACTGGACCTTGTACATCATTAATATCCTCGGAAATTTTGCTATGGAGCAAATGTATAGTAGAGGCCACATATTGCGTTTTACATGATTCGCATTTTATAGCATAAATGATGTGGTGGAGCACAGGCACACACCTCTTTGGTCTGTGAGGCATAGTGGCAAGTTTTACACCTAGGGTTTCCACATTTAAAAAACATCTTGTGCTCCACCAATTTGAAGCACTACTTACTCGAGATATTTGAGCTGTATATAGACTTGGCGAAATCACATTTCCTAGAGTAGTTGCCCTCCTTCCCACAAACGTAACCCCTGATGACAGAATGTTATTTATGGTAGGGGCTGAGGTGTACATTGGCGTGGAGTCGGGAGGGATGCCTATCACCCTCCAAGAACTGTCTGGCTGAACTGTGCCTGGAGCCAGTGCGGGGTAGGCCTGGATAAGTGGGCCACCCAAGAGAGTGGAATGAAAGAAAGAAGGGTCGGGAGGGTGGGGCATGAAGCAGCCGTCCTCCAGGTGAGGACGCGTGGGGAACATATAGTCAGCAGCCCCTCCCACAAATGCAGGCTGTAACCAGCCTTAATACTTGTGGTAGGGGCTGAGGTGTACATTGGCGTGGAGTCGGGAGGGATGCCTATCACCCTCCAAGAACTGTCTGGCTGAACTGTGCCTGGAGCCAGTGCGGGGTAGGCCTGGATAAGTGGGCAAGAAGACTACCCACGCTGTAGGAGGGAAATAGTTAATTGGACCGACCGCCACGGGAGGTAACAAGGGCACGAGTGATTCAGGCCGGAGCTGGGCTGTTAAATGACCTGAGCGAACCGGGAAGGCAGTGGGTAGTTAGTGACGAGACGGTCCAGGTGACGGCGGAAGAGCAAGCTGGGCGATCCAGGATGTGAGAGGCAACATGGGCCTGGGCGACCCAGGATGAGAGAGGCAACGTGGGCCTGGGCGACCCAGGATGAGAGAGGCAACGTGGGCCTGGGCGACCCAGGAAGACTGAGGTAGAGCGGGCCTGGGTGATCCAGAATGACAGAGACAGAGCGAGCCTGGGCGATCCAGCATGACCGAGGTAGGGCGAGCCTGGGGGAGCAGAGCGAGCCTGGGCGATCCAGGACGACAGGAGCAGAGCGAGCCTGGGCGATCCAGGACGACAGGAGCCGAGCGAGCCTGGGCGATCCAGGGAGACTGGAGCAGAGCGAGCCTGGGCGATCCAGGGAGACTGGAGCAGAGCGAGCCTGGGCGATCCAGGGAGACTGGAGCAGAGCGAGCCTGGGCGACCCAGGGAGACTGGAGAAGAGCGAGCCTGGGCGACCCAGGGAGACTGGAGCAGAGCGAGCCTGGGCGACCCAGGGAGACTGGAGCAGAGCGAGCCTGGGCGACCCAGGTAGACAGGAGCAGAGCGAGCCTGGGAGATCCAGGATGACAGAAGAAGAGCGAGCCTGGGCGATCCAGGATGACAGGAGCAGAGCGAGCCTGGGCGATCCAGGGAGACGGGAGCAGAGCGAGCCTGGGCGATCCAGGATGACAGGAGCAGAGCGAGCCTGGGCGATCCAGGATGACAGGAGCAGAGCGAGCCTGGGCGATCCAGGACGACAGGAGCAGAGCGAGCCTGGGCGATCCAGGACGACAGGAGCAGAGCGAGCCTGGGCGATCCAGGACGACAGGAGCAGAGCGAGCCTGGGCGATCCAGGACGACAGGAGCAGAGAGAGCCTGGGCGACCCAGGACGAGAGGAGCAGAGCGAGCCTGGGCGACCCAGGACGAGAGGAGCAGAGCGAGCCTGGGCAATCCAGGACGACAGGAGCAGAGCGAGCCTGGGCGATCCAGGACGACAGGAGCAGAGCGAGCCTGGGCGATCCAGGATGACAGGAGCAGAGCGAGCCTGGGCGATCCAGGGAGACGGGAGCAGAGCGAGCCTGGGCGATCCAGGATGACAGAAGCAGAGCGAGCCTGGGCGATCCAGTATGACAGGAGCAGAGCGAGCCTGGGCGATCCAGGATGACAGGAGCAGAGCGAGCCTGGGCGGTCCAGGATGACAAGAGCAGAGCGAGCCTGGGCAATCCAGGACGACAGGAGCAGAGCGAGCCTGGGCGATCCAGGACGACAGGAGCAGAGCGAGCCTGGGCGATCCAGGACGACAGGAGCAGAGCGAGCCTGGGCGATCCAGGACGACAGGAGCAGAGCGAGCCTGGGCGAACCAGGACGACAGGAGCAGAGCGAGCCTGGGCGATCCAGGACGACAGGAGCAGAGCGAGCCTGGGCGATCCAGGACGACAGGAGCAGAGCGAGCCTGGGCGATCCAGGGCGACAGGAGCAGAGCGAGCCTGGGCGATCCAGGACGACAGGAGCAGAGCGAGCCTGGGCGATCCAGGACGACAGGAGCAGAGCGAGCCTGGGCGATCCAGGGCGACAGGAGCAGAGCGAGCCTGGGCGATCCAGGACGACAGGAGCAGAGCGAGCCTGGGCGATCCAGGACGATGGGAGCAGAGCGAGCCTGGGCGATCCAGGACGACAGGAGCAGAGCGAGCCTGGGCGATCCAGGATGACCGGAGCAGAGAGAGCCTGGGTGATCCAGGACGACAGGGAAGACAGACGAAAGGCGTATACCTGATACCTGAAGAATTCGGGAAGCTGATGAGCCGCTACTTCTGATCGGGAGGGCTGAATAAACCACAGCACCGCAGCCCTGTTTGTTATAGAAAAGATTGCCCAAAATGGTACATTAGGAAACCGGAAAAATGGCACAGTAACGGAAACCCCACGACTAAAACGACATCCATGGAGTTAGCTACCCCGGAGGGGATAACCTGTGTTACATCTGGAAGCAGCAGTGGAAGGTGCAGTTTCTGGTTCCAGTCGAGGAGGCAGAGAGCGATTGTGCAGCGATTAAAGGGCAGTTGTGGGAATAGGGGTCCACTGGAGGTTCGAACTTACTTAACCTGGGCCAGCGGTAGCCTAGACGATGGGAACCAGAATCGCAAGTTCCAGAGCCCTGCAGCAGCGTCCGCAAGGCAGCACCTTAATGATCACACCGGCGTCTGGTCTCTCCGCTGCGTCCCTGAAGCTTCTTTTCTCTTTTTTTTTTTTTTTTTTTTTTTTATCGAAATGGAGAAACAGGCCGGCCAGCCCCGTGCCTGCTAACCACGGCTTCTCGGCTGGAATGTACTGCAAAATAAATGAAAAAATAGAAACAATACATGCAGTTATACCTGATTACAGTTGTAGATACCCCCAGGTCCGGTGTACTAAAGAAGAACTTGTACCAGTTGGCTTTGATATTATCATTATTCTTAAACATCGCTTTAGGAGAGCAGGGAAGAGAAAGAGGATGCGGGACCGGAGGACCGGGCGGGGAGCAAGGAAGGATGGGCGAGCGAGATAAGAAGCAAGGAAAACAGACCCAAGTATAGACAACAAGCAATAATCAGCACCTAGGTGTAACACGGCGGTGCCACACGCATGTGCCCAGGAGGGCCGCACGGGACAGCCGTGCCAAACCTGAGCATGCGAGGACGGCACTACAATGGTGCCCGACGCATGCGCCCAGGGGGGCGGCAGACACGGCCGCCAGACACGGCACTAGATACGCACAGGACTCGCACGCTGCCCTAGCTGTGATCACTGGAGAGGATACGTGGCATTGCAGGCTCCGCTATGTAGTGCTGGATTTTCCGAGGTGGAGGACGCTGGCATTGTCTATAACGGACCGGCAATCGGCTGCTAGAATTAACATCACATGCTTAAAAAATAACAAATATTCTATAGTCCGCTCCAGGGTTTTAAATAATGACACCGGTTCGATGTAGTCCGGTTCAGGCTTTAGAGATTATGTTACCTCTATATAAGTCACAACTTAGTCCCTCGTTTTTATGACATTTTTTACCACTGAAGAAAAAACCTACAGGGTTTCGAAACGCGTTTGAAGAATAGAAAACGCAGCAATATATACAGAGTGCAAGGACTTGTATTAAGAAGCGATCCACGCAGTTGCAGAGCATGTGCCAGGTAATAGGAGCTGGCACCAGCGCGCGCACAGAGCGTGAAAACAAGCGGTCAGAAAAATGGATTGATTCAAATAATCAAAATCACATGTATTAATCACTACTAAAACATATCTACCAACATATCGGGATTCTGGTAAGCAGACAAGATCGATATCTACCAGATTACAACGCATGACTATTATGGAACTGAGCTACAAAGTAGCAATTACAAGATTACATGATAACAACTGCCAGTTCACACCGAGGGCCCGGGCCCGGCCGGATTCCGGCGTGCGCTCCAAGCTGGAACGCACGCCGATCACGTGACCGGAAGCCCAGGCCCGGCCTAGAAGCTCCGGCGCGCGCCCCCCGCCGGAACGCACGCCGGCCAGGGACGGCGCCCAAGCCGGAGGATGGGAGAGACCCAGAGGAGGGGGTAGCCCGCAGGCCGGACCCTACCCGTCCCGCCGACGCGTGGGGGAGACGAAGCGCTCGGGTCCAGAGTGCAAGGAGCACGTGACCGCCGCTCGGAGGAGCCCCGGAAGTGACGCGCTGCGACCGGAAGTGACGGGACGGATCGAGGAAGCTGCATGAAGCAGCCGTCCTCCAGGTGAGGATGCGTGGGGAACATATAGTCAGCAGCCCCTCCCACAAATGCAGGCTGTAACCAGCCTTAATACTTATCTGCTCATCAACATGTAATACGGGGAGATATTTCTAACTATTTTACCTCTTTGTATTGTTTACTTTATGTGGTACTAAATGTTACATGTTACATTTAGTACCGCATACAGTGAACAATACAAAGAAAAAATATATCAACCCATATTACATGTCGATGAGCAGATAAGGGATATACAGGGACTAGAAGTATGTCTATTTCACATCATTTTAGAGATCAACCTAAGAGTGATCTATCTTTTCTACGAGTACATGCATGTGAATGGGTGTTCAGGCCTAAGAGAGGTGGCGACTGGACTGATTAAGTCTGCAAGCAAGAATTCCAGCGGATTCTGAAGCTGGATACCCGTTCCCCAATAGGCTTTAATTTACATTTGGATATTATGTATTTTTCATTGAAGAAGTCCAGGTAAATCAAGAAGCCTAGCTTGAAGTACAGAGGTAGGGAAGAGGTTAATGATCAGGTGTAAGAAGTAACTAATGGGGAGGGTAAGGGCTGGGATTCTGTCTTACCTATTAAAACCAAGTCTTTTTTCACTTTTTATTACACATGAGTAAGGACAGTTTGCAGCTGTCCAAAACACGTAGGCCCAGATGTATCATTAGCTCAAGTCAAAATAATGGAGTGAAAAAGTTGCCAATTTTTGCGCAATCGCTAAAACTGCGCAAAAAATTTCGACTTTTATTGGCTCTGCGCTATGCTCACCAGTTTTCTGAAAGGGCACGTGTTTTCTTATGTAAATATATCTCTAGACAGATTTACTATTGCAACAATTTAAAAAAGTCGTAAAAATTTTCTTTTAACTGTTCTATGCAACTTTTTCGTAAAGACGTGCAACTTTTGTAAAGCCGCTTACTGAAGTATAAACTGCTACCGTCAAACCACATTTATCACAGTATTAAAGGACCATTAATAAATCTGACTTAGGCTACTTTCACACTTGCGTTCAGAGCGGATCCGTTCTGAACGGATCCGCTCATATAATGCAGACGGTGGCTCCGTTCAGAACGGATCCGTCTGCATTATATTGTTAAAATATTTCTAAGTGTGAAAATAGCCTCAGACGGATCCGTCCAGACTTTCAATGTAAAGTCAATGGGGGACGGATCCGTTTGAAGATTGAGCCATAGTGTGTCATCTTCAAACGGATCCATCCCCATTGACTTACATTGTAAGTCTGGACGGATCCGCACGCCTCCGCACGGCCAGGCGGACACCCGAACGCTGCAAGCAGCGTTCAAGTGTCCGCCTGCTGAGCGGAGCGGAGGCTGAACGCTGCCAGACTGATTCATTCTGAGCGGATCCGCATCCACTCAGAATGCATTAGTGCTGGACGGAAGCGTTCAGGTCCGCTTGTGAGCCCCTTCAAACGGAGCTCACAAGCGGACACCCGAACGCTAGTGTGAAAGTAGCCTTAGCCAAAAGTGACTTTGGACATATGTAAAAGTGGAGTAAGATGTAAGCGTAATGATAAATCTGGCCCGTAGACTGTATCCCTATTGTTAGGCTTCCTTTTTAATGGAATGAAATAAAGATTGAAGTTTTAAAGGATAAGGTGCTGATATGGAATTAATTTTGTTAATGGATTACTGCAGCTGAAGCAGGTGAACTCAAGTACTGTCCAGGCTTGAGGTTAGCAAGCACAAACAACGAGCAGTGAGCTAAATTGAACCCCCTCGGGCAGGCAACTACAGTAGATTCAGTATCATTTGTATTTCATTTATATTACTGCCCGTTTTTTACTTTGAAGTCAAGGAGGAGGTCCTATCAGTGAATGACACCCTTCCCCTATGACACCTATACACAGATAGGTGGTAACCACTGATAGGACCACCTCCTTGACTTCAAAGCCCAGGTTTTACTGAATATTTACCTACATAACTCTATATAAATCTGCTCAGCTCCTCCTGCTCCATAATATTACTCTGCATTTTCATAGTGACAGGTTCCCTTTATATTTGAAGGGTATGTCCTCAAAACTCTCATTAGGGAAGGAAGGAAAGGGGGGATAATTTCTGAGACCCCCAAGGATCCTGAGAACAGGGAGGTCCCGAGTCTTCTTTCGGAATAGAGGAGTGTCGGTCCACTGATCCATTCACTTTAATGGGACTCTGAAGGAGCCCTGTCTACTTGCAGTCCCTCTTCATTCAGACTTGGAGACTCCTTGTCAGTCAATTAACACCTCCCACATGTACCGGGAGATGTTCACAGGGGTGTTCTTATGTTAGAAAAACACTTATAGGATGATGTAAACTAGATTTAATAGAAAATAAAAACAAACCCCTAAAATACACATAAAACATACATCAAAGATTATGATACATTTTGGATATGCGATATGCAGCAATCAAATGCAATAGATGGCAACAAAATAACGCCAATGTCCCACTGGTAGGTATAACAATTGCTGTCGTGTTGTTAGTACACGATATGGTGGTAATATGACCTATAGTATTCCAATTGGGAATTTGTGGCGTCAAACTTGTTGGTAATTAGTGTCCCTCACTATAGATGCAGCACTCTAGCCCCTTTGGGGTGATGTTATAGAGCCCGCACCGTGCTATGTCTCAGGACAGTGTTCCAACTGGAGATTAGGTATCTCGGCGTTAAAGTCCTGTGCCTTTGAATACGTATGGCACTCCGTTCACTTAAGATGTTAATAGTGACCCGGATCAGATGTCAAAGTCCAGTATATAAGTTATACAGAGATGCGTGTATACCCTCCAAGTTACTTACTGATTCTTCGCCGCTGTTTCTTTCTATTCTTACCCCTTCTTGCTGCGTAGCTGCAGCGCTGATCTCCCAGGTAGCCGTACACGGCCGTGGCGTCCCACGTGACCTGGTCTCTGGGGTTCCGGGTAGACGCTTGTATGTGACGTCACTAGTATGCGGCAGTAACTTTGGTAATGGAGGTCAATCACTTTCGTTTTAAGATCACTGATATTTTTCGATCTTTGTTGATGTCCAGCTTCTTTTGTATGTTGTTAGGAATCCACGCTCACTCTGATATGCCAGACGCGTTTCAAGGTATTACACCTCTTCCTCAGTGGCCACCGAGTGAGTGGATTCTCACTCCTTATGTATCCTATTGTTCCACCCACCAATTAGTTGTGCCTATTCTAATACATTGGGTGGATTTGATCGCCGTTTTTCTTCCATAAAATAAATGACATTCACAGTTACAAATACAATAAAAATATAAATAACAATATTCCCATATATCTTAAAACATGCTCGAGATGATCTGTAGGTAACCTATATGGTCAGGACTTAATTTTTACCAAAACCGCATTGGAACCGCATCAATGTGAATTATGTCACATGCGGTTTTTGCATTTTTGTATCTAGCAAGATCCAATAGATCCTATCTAGGTCAATAAACTCAAAAACGCATATATTTGTATTATTATTTGATGCGTTTTTGTGTTTCTTTACTCTTATTTCCTTGATGTACTCAAAAATGAGCCGTGTACGGCTACCTGGGAGATCAGCGCTGCAGCTACGCAGCAAGAAGGGGTAAGAATAGAAAGACACAGCGGCGAAGAATCAGTAAGTAACTTGGAGGGTATACACGCATCTCTGTATAACTTATATACTGGACTTTGACATCTGATCCGGGTCACTATTAACATCTTAAGTGAACGGAGTGCCATACGTATTCAAAGGCACAGGACTTTAACGCCGAGATACCTAATCTCCAGTTGGAACACTGTCCTGAGACATAGCACGGTGCGGGCTCTATAACATCACCCCAAAGGGGCTAGAGTGCTGCATCTATAGTGAGGGACACTAATTACCAACAAGTTTGACGCCACAAATTCCCAATTGGAATACTATAGGTCATATTACCACCATATCGTGTACTAACAACACGACAGCAATTGTTATACCTACCAGTGGGACATTGGCGTTATTTTGTTGCCATCTATTGCATTTGATTGCTGCATATCGCATATCCAAAATTTATCATAATCTTTGATGTATGTTTTATGTGTATTTTAGGGGTTTGTTTTTATTTTCTATTAAATCTAGTTTACATCATCCTATAAGTGTTTTTCTTATGAGTGTGCCCCCTCATCCTTATATACATTATACCACTTTCTTTGGGTTGAGGGTAGGACCTGAGGGTGAGCACCTTTCCATACAAATTAATAGTGAGCCGCTGTACTCTTTTTATGTTAGAAAAAGCAGAGATATAAATGTATGATTTACAAGTTTTGCTGAATCTTTTCTCACAAAACTATAAATCAGTCAACTCAGTGTCATGGAACCATGAACCAGACGTACAACAAGAGATGAGTGGAAATAAGAAGGCTTTATTGAAAATAAAGCTGTAAGGCAAAAGTCCAAACGGATGGCTAAACCGAAGCAGGGTCTTGCGAAACCAGAGATCAGGAACCAGAAGGGTAGTCAGATGAAGCCAGGATCAGGAACCAACAGGGTAGTCAGACGAAGCCAGGATCAGGAATCAGCAGGGTAGTCAGACGAAGCCAGGATCAGGAACCAGAAGCAGCAGCAGTCTTAGAAGCATGTGAGCACAGGAGGACCAAGCAGGGAACTGAAGCCACAGACCTCCTATATATATGAGCTAGGCATCCAGCTCCTCCCAGTGGGAAGGAGGAGCCGCAGGGTGGGAGGCTACAAGAAACCCAGAAACCAAGATGGCCGCCAGCACATGTCAAACAAAGGAGAACAGCAAGGAGGTAAGACCATGACAGTACCTCCCCCTCAAGGGCCCCTCCTCCGCGAAGTAAGGAACGGTTTCTGAGGGAAGCGTGCGTGGAAGGCTCAGAGCAAGGCAGGAGCATGGACATCTGCGGAGGGAACCCAGGAACGCTCCTCTGGACCATAACCACGCCAATGGACCAAAAACTGCACCCGGCCGCGGACCAGGCGTGAGTCCAGGATATTGCTCACCTCATACTCCTCACGATTGCCCACTTGGACCGGACGAGGCCGAGGAATCGAGGAAGTGAAACGATTACACACCAGTGGCTTCAAGAGGGAGACATGAAACACGTTGGAGATCCGCATGCCAGGAGGAAGCGCAAGGGCATAGGCTACCGGGTTTACCCTGCGAAGCACTCGGAAGGGACCAACAAAGCGAGGCGCCAGCTTGGGAGTGGGCACTCGAAGGTTGAGGTTGCGGGTGGACAACCATACGCGGTCTCCGACCTGGTAGGAAGGAGCGGGCGCTAGTCTGCGATCAGCCTGGAGTCTCTGGCGCTGCGCAGAGACCTCAAGGGACCTCTGGATCTGTACCCAAGAAGCACGTAGGACGGAAAGGTGATCCTCCACAGCCGGAATATCCTGGGGAGAGAATACCTCCGGTAACACGGCAGGTTGGAACCCATAATTGGCCATGAAGGGAGACGTCCCAGAGGAAGAGTTCACCGCCGTGTTCCTGGCAAACTCAGCCCAAGGCAGGAGGTCAACCCAATTGTCTTGGTGATCGGAGACATAGCAACGAAGGAATTGCTCCAAGGCCTGATTGGATCGTTCTGCGGCCCCATTGGACTGAGGGTGGTAGGCCGATGAGAAAGAGAGATGAATCCCCAACTGGGAGCAAAAGGCGCGCCAGAACCTGGACACAAACTGACTCCCCCGATCCGACACAATCTCCTTGGGCAAACCGTGCAACCGGAAGACCTCCCTGGCAAAAATCGAGGCCAACTCTTGTGCAGAGGGTAACTTCTTGAGAGGTACACAGTGGCACATTTTGGAAAACCGATCCACTATCATGAGAATGACCGTATGGCCTCGGGATGCAGGGAGGTCCACAATGAAATCCATCCCCAGGTGTGACCATGGACGCTCCCCGGTGGCTATGGGTTGCAAAAGGCCCAACGGAAGGTGCCGAGGGGACTTACTCTGGGCACAAACGGAGCATGCCGCTACATATGCGGCGATGTACGGAACGTAGAGAAGGCCACCAGAACAGACGTGAAACAGCCCAGGACAGCTGATTCTTTCCAGGATGCCCCGCGGCCTTGGAGTTATGGTAGGTTTCGCAACAACCGAGTGCGCAACTCCTCAGGCACAAAACACCTGCCGTTGGGTCTCCCAGAGGGAGCACCAGATTGAGCCGCCAAAATCTGCTCACCCAGGGGAGAGGTCAGGCTGGTGCGAATGGCGGCCAGGATCTGATTCGGAGGTATGACCGAAGTCGGAATCGACTCCTCCTCGGACAGCTCGGAGTACTGCCGTGATAAGGCATCCGCTCTGATGTTCTTGGAACCGGGTAGGTAGGAGACCACGTAATTAAAACGTGACAAGAACAGAGCCCATCTGGCCTGACGTGGTGTCAATCTCTTGGCCTCAGAGAGGTAGGTCAGATTCTTGTGGTCCGTCAGGATGAGAACCGGAACCACCGAGCCCTCGAGCAAGTGCCTCCATTCTTTAAGGGCCTGCACGATGGCCAATAACTCCCTGTCACCAATCTGATAGTTGCACTCCGCGGAAGACAGTTTCCGGGAGTAAAACCCACAAGGAAGCAGAGGACCCTCTGGTGTTCTACGCTGAGACAGGAGGGCGCCTACTCCCGTCTCAGACGCGTCCACCTCGAGGACAAACGGCAACCCAGGGTTGGGATGCGACAGAATCGGAGCCGACATAAAGGCGGACTTTAGAGCCTCAAAAGCTCGGATGGCCTCGGGCGGCCAGACCTGGGGATTACTGCCCTTCCTGGTCAGATCCGTGAGAGGCTTGGCTAGCATGGAAAAGTCCCTGATGAACTTCCGATAATAATTGGCGAAGCCCAAAAAGCGCTGCAGGGCACGAAGACCACTGGGCTGGGGCCACTGTAAGACAGCCGAAACCTTCTCAGGATCCATGGAGAACCCCTCAGCGGAAATGATGTAACCTAAGAAGGTTACCTGGGATCGGTGAAATTCGCATTTCTCAAGCTTACCGAACAGCTTGTTCTCTCGTAACCATTGCAACACTCGTCTGACATCCAGAATGTGGGCCTCCATGGATTCAGAATATACCAAGATGTCATCCAAATAGACCACCACACACTGCTGCAACAGGTCACGGAAAACATCGTTGATGAATTCCTGGAAGACTGCGGGCGCATTGCACAACCCAAAGGGCATAACCAAGGATTCATAATGACCGTTCCTGGTGTTAAACGCGGTCTTCCACTCATCGCCCGCCTTGATCCTTACCAGGTTATATGCCGCCCTCAGGTCGAGTTTGGTAAAGACCGTGGCCCCTTTGAGGCGATCGAACAGCTCGGAAATCAAGGGTATCGGGTAAGCGTTCTTGATCGTGATGCGATTGAGACCCCTGTCATCGATGCAAGGCCTCAACTCACCGCCCTTCTTTTTCACAAAGAAAAATCCAGCCCCTGCCGGGGACGAGGATTTGCGAATGTATCCGCGTGAAAGCGCCTCCCTCACGTACTCCTCCATGGCCTCATTCTCCGCTACCGACAGTGGATAGACTTTGCCACGAGGAGGAACGGCACCAGATTGTAACTCTATGGCACAATCGTATGAGCGGTGCGGAGGTAGGGCAACCGCACGCACCTTATCGAATACATCCCGGTACTCCTCGTATTCAGGAGGCAACAGAGAGTCCGAGGAAGTACACAGCAACTTGACAGGCCCATGGATGCAACTAGCCCCACACTGCGGTGACCACGAGAGGATCTCGGCCGATTTCCAATCGAAAGTCGGATTATGCTTCTGGAGCCAGGGGTACCCCAAGACCACCGAGTAGTGTGGAGACGAAATAACCTGGAGACAGACCGACTCTCTGTGAACGGCACCAATGGCCATCCCCACTGGAAGGGTCTCATGAGTCACGTGTGGCGGCAGAAGGGGTCTGCCGTCTATCGCCTCAAGAGCCAGTGGGAAACCTCGAGGCTGCAGAGGAATGGAATTGGCGGCAGCGAACACACTATCAATGAACAAACCACCAGCACCAGAGTCCACCAACGCCTGGGTCGTCACCGAGCCCCCGACCCAGGAGAGGACAACAGTAATCAGTGGTTTGTCAACACGGGAAACCGGGGACGAGGAGACTCCACCCAAGATCTGCCCTCGACAGGATCTCAGGTGCGAGCGTTTCTCGGACGTTTCGGGCATGCCAACCGAAAATGCCCACCGAGACCACAGTACATGCATCGGCCCTCGCGTCTCCGGAGTACCCTCTCCCCCTCGGACAGGCGAGCAAACCCCAGCTGCATGGGTTCACCCCCAGACAAGTCATCCCCAGGAGGCGTGGGAGGAGAGGGAGGCACGGGTGGGACAGCAAACGTAGGCGCCAATCTGTTAGAAGGCCTCCGCAGGCTCTCCTGAAAGGAAGGTCTCTCCCTGAGTCTGGTGTCAATCAAAATCAGGAAAGAAATAAGAGACTCGAGCTCCACAGGTAGGTCCTTAGCTGCAACCTCATCCTTCAAGGCATCCGAGAGACCATGAGAGAAAGCAGCGACCAGAGCCTCATTATTCCAGCCCACCTCTGCTGCCAGGGTACGAAACTCAATGGCGTATTCAGCTACGGATCGTGAACCCTGTCTGATGGACATAAGGAGCTTCGCAGCAGAGGCAGCACGAGCCGGCACATCGAATACCTTCCGAAGAGAAGCAACAAAACCGGAAAACTCGGCAACCACCGGATTGTTGTTCTCCCATAAAGGGCTGGCCCAGGCCAAGGCCTTGTCCGAGAGCAGCGAGATCAAGAAGCCCACCTTTGATCTCTCAGTAGGAAAGGCATGTGGCAGCAACTCAAAGTAAATGCCCACCTGGTTAAGGAAACCTCGGCACTGAGTTGGCTCTCCCCCAAAGCGCTGTGGAAGGGGGGCAGAACCGGTCATACCCCGAAACACCGCAGGCGCAGCAACAGGTGTCGGGGTAGACTCTGGCGCAACAACCGGAGCGGCAGTAGGAGCGGGCCCAGGAGCGACAACCGACCCATCGGCAACGGAAGCTAAATGAGCCGTGCGTTCCAGCAGGGTTTGCAACGCCACAGCGAACCGACCCAACAGGTGATCCTGCTGATCAAGTCTGGCAACCAGCGTAGGTAGCGAGGATGGCCCTGTACCGTCAGAATTCATGGCTTGGTCCTAATGTCATGGAACCATGAACCAGACGTACAACAAGAGATGAGTGGAAATAAGAAGGCTTTATTGAAAATAAAGCTGTAAGGCAAAAGTCCAAACGGATGGCTAAACCGAAGCAGGGTCTTGCGAAACCAGAGATCAGGAACCAGAAGGGTAGTCAGATGAAGCCAGGATCAGGAACCAACAGGGTAGTCAGACGAAGCCAGGATCAGGAATCAGCAGGGTAGTCAGACAAAGCCAGGATCAGGAACCAGAAGCAGCAGCAGTCTTAGAAGCATGTGAGCACAGGAGGACCAAGCAGGGAACTGAAGCCACAGACCTCCTATATATATGAGCTAGGCATCCAGCTCCTCCCAGTGGGAAGGAGGAGCCGCAGGGTGGGAGGCTACAAGAAACCCAGAAACCAAGATGGCCGCCAGCACATGTCAAACGAAGGAGAACAGCAAGGAGGTAAGACCATGACACTCAGCTCCTCCTGCTCTATACAGGGAGTGCAGAATTATTAGGCAAATGAGTATTTTGACCACATCATCCTCTTTATGCATGTTGTCTTACTCAAGCTGTATAGGCTCGAAAGCCTACTACCAATTAAGCATATTGGGTGATGTGCATCTCTGTAATGAGAAGGGGTGTGGTCTAATGACATCAACACCCTATATCAGGTGTGCATAATTATTAGGCAACTTCCTTTCCTTTGGCAAAATGGGTCAAAAGAAGGACTTGACAGGCTCAGAAAAGTCAAAAATAGTGAGATATCTTGCAGAGGGATGCAGCACTCTTAAAATTGCAAAGCTTCTGAAGCTTGATTATCGAACAATCAAGCGTTTCATTCAAAATAGTCAACAGGGTCGCAAGAAGCGTGTGGAAAAACCAAGGCGCAAAATAACTGCCCATGAACTGAGAAAAGTCAAGCGTGCAGCTGCCAAGATGCCACTTGCCACCAGTTTGGCCATATTTCAGAGCTGCAACATCACTGGAGTGCCCAAAAGCACAAGGTGTGCAATACTCAGAGACATGGCCAAGGTAAGAAAGTCTGAAAGACGACTACCACTGAACAAGACACACAAGCTGAAACGTCAAGACTGGGCCAAGAAATATCTCAAGACTGATTGTTCTAAGGTTTTATGGACTGATGAAATGAGAGTGAGTCTTGATGGGCCAGATGGATGGGCCCGTGGCTGGATTGGTAAAGGGCAGAGAGCTCCAGTCCGACTCAGACGCCAGCAAGGTAGAGGTGGAGTACTGGTTTGGGCTGGTATCATCAAAGATGAGCTTGTAAGGCCTTTTCGGGTTGAGGATGGAGTCAAGCTCAACTCCCAGTCCTACTGCCAGTTTCTGGAAGACACCTTCTTCAAGCAGTGGTACAGGAAGAAGTCTGCATCCTTCAAGAAAAACATGATTTTCATGCAGGACAATGCTCCAAACACACGCGTCCAAGTACTCCACAGCGTGGCTGGCAAGAAAGGGTATAAAAGAAGAAAATCTAATGACATGGCCTCCTTGTTCACCTGATCTTAACCCCATTGAGAACCTGTGGTCCATCATCAAATGTGAGATTTACAAGGAGGGAAAACAGTACACCTCTCTGAACAGTGTCTGGGAGGCTGTGGTTGCTGCTGCACGCAATGTTGATGGTGAACAGATCAAAACACTGACAGAATCCATGGATGGCAGGCTTTTGAGTGTCCTTGCAAAGAAAGGTGGCTATATTGGTCACTGATTTGTTTTTGTTTTGTTTTTGAATGTCAGAAATGTATATTTGTGAATGTTGAGATGTTATATTGGTTTCACTGGTAAAAATAAATAATTGAAATGGGTATATATTTGTTTTTTGTTAAGTTGCCTAATAATTATGCACAGTAATAGTCACCTGCACACACAGATATCCCCCTAAAATAGCTAAAACTAAAAACAAACTAAAAACTACTTCCAAAAATATTCAGCTTTGATATTAATGAGTTTTTTTGGGTTCATTGAGAACATGGTTGTTGTTCAATAATAAAATTAATCCTCAAAAATACAACTTGCCTAATAATTCTGCACTCCCTGTAATATGATACCTGCAGATCACGCTGCATTTTATGGTCACAGGTCCTCTTTAACTTCTTTAAGACACAGGGCGTACAGATACGCCCTTATGTCCTGGTACAGCAAACCGCAGGTCAATTCAGACCTGCGGTTTGCGGCTTTTTATTGTGCGGGCGGCTTTTTAAAAAATAAAAACTGTGCTAAATAAAGAATTTTTTTGTCACCTTACATCACAAAAAGTACAACAGCAAGCGATCAAATAGGCGTACACCCATCAAAATAGTACCAATCTAACCATCACCTCATCCCGCAAAAGAGCCCCTACCTGAGACAATCACCCAAAAAATAAAAAAAACTATGGCTCACAATATAGAGACACTAAAACATTAATATTTTTATTTTAAAAAAGCTGTTATTGTGTAAAACTTACATAAATAAAAAAAAGTATACATATTAGGTATCGCCGTGTCCGTATCGACCGTATCGAAAAACATCACATGACCTAACCCCTCAGAGGAACACCATAAAAAATAAAAACTGTGCAAAATTTTTTAACACCTTGCATCACAAAAAGTGTAATCGCAAGCGATCTAAAAGTCATATGCACCCCAAAATAGTGCCTATCAAACCATCATCTCATCCCGCAAAAATAATACCCTACTTAAGATAATCGCCTTTAAACTGAAAAAACTATGGATCTCAGACTATGGAAACACTAAAACAAGATTTTTTTTGTTTCAAAAATGAAATCATTGTGTAAAACTTACATAAACAATAAAAAAGTATACATATTAGGTATCGCCACGTCTGTAATAAGTTACTCTATAAAAATATCACATGACCTAACCCCTCAGGTAAACACCGTAAAAAAAATAAAAAAAAACGGTGTAAAAAAAAAAGCTAATTTTTGTCATCCTACATCACAAAAAGTGTCATAGCAAGCGATCAAAAAGTCATATGCACCTCAAAATAGTGCCAGTTAAACCGACATCTCATCCCTCAAAAAATGAGACCCTACCTAAGATAATCGCCCAAAAACTGAAAAAACTATGGCTCTCAGGCTATGGAGACACTAAAACATGATTTTTTTTGCTAAAAAAATGAAATCATTGTGTAAAACTTACATAAATAAAATTGTATACATATTAGGTATTGCCGCGTCCGTGACAACCTGCTCTATAAAAATACCACATGATCTAACCTGTCAAATAAGTGTTGTAAATAACAAAACAAAAAAACAGTGCCAAAACAGCTATTTCTTGTTATCTTACCTCACAAAAAGTGTAATATAGAGCAACCAAAAATCATATGTACCCTAAACTAGTACCAACAAAACTTTTACCCTATCCCGTAGTTTCTAAAATTGGGTAACTTTTTTGGAGTTTCTACTCTAGGGGTGCATCAGGGGGGCTTCAAATGGGACATGGTGTCAAAAACCCAGTCTAGCAAAATCTGTCTTCCAAAAACCGTATGGCATTCCTTTCCTTCTTGTTTTTTGCCTTGCAATCCTTTTTGTCTCACTCAGGGATCCGTAGCTTCTCCTCCTCAGCTGTTTCTTGTCTGCCACTCCCAACCTCCTTATATTCTCCTTTCACACTTCTCTAGTTGCCAGTTATAGAGCTTCCTGCCTGGACTTCTATACTGACCCACTGGAGCTGTGAATCCTGGTTGTTGTTCCAGAGTGCTACCCTCCGGATCCCTGTTGGGCTTTTTGTTGTCTCCTGTTGTTGCCCACCTGGGATTATATGTTGAGTCTGTATTGTCTGTCCTCCCCTTGGTGTTTTCCTTTAGAGCTAGTGGTGCGGACTAGTGTTCCCACCGCCCTGTTCACTATCTAGGGCTCATCTTAGGGAAAGCCAGGGTTTTAGGCACGTGATCGGCGTACGGGTGAGGAACCCGTCTAGGGACGTCAGGGCAGCCAGATGCCAGCCGCAAGGTGAGTCAGAGGTCACGACCTTCCCTCTCACTTGGGCAGGGCCTTCCTCTTTCCCTCCCTCTGTGTCACGTATGTGATAGTCACGCCGATCGTGATAGTATCTCTATTTTCCATTAATTCTTGTGGAACACCTAAAGAGTTAACAACGTTTGTAAAATCTGTTTTAAATACCTTGAGGGGTGTAGTTTCTAGAATGGGGTCATTTTTGGGTGGTTTCTAATATGTAAGCCTCCCAAAGTGACTTCAGATCAGAACTGGTCCTTAAAAAGTTGTTTTTTGAAAATTTCTGAGAAATTTCAAGATTTACTTCTAAACTTCTAAGCCTTGTAAAGTCCCCCAAAAATAAAATGTCATTCCCAAAATGATCCTAACATGAAGAACACGTATGGGCAATGTAAAGTAATAACTATTTTTGTAGGTATTGCTATGTATTATATAAGAGAATCACAGTATCCCGTCAGAGGGCGTAATAATCACAGGTGGTGTGTATGTATAATTATTTTAGTCACAGGGTACTTCCTGTTATAAAACGTAGCCTTTAATGTTAGTTACATATAAAATAACAAACTCCCACAAACTAACAAAACACAGAAATGAAAAAAAGTTATACAAAAACGACACATCAGGGATATATACTGCATGTGCTTTGTGGCAATACTTCTGTTCCTCAGTTGTGATTTGAGGACATAGCTATAGGCAGGGTAATCTCTTGTTTATTTGGGCCTGTCCCTAGATATTGTCCTCTACTACGCAGACCCTGCCTAAAAACAGAATGGCCGCCCCGATATTCTGGAACCTCCTGATATGCCCTAGGCTGACCCTATTGCACTATTATAGGCAGAGCCTTGTTGGATGCCCATTAATTAGTGACCTATTCTAGGTACAAAAAATATTATTTGTACCAGGAGGTTCCAGAATTCGGAATCGCCCCTATCGGGGTGGCCATTCAGTTTTTTAGGCAGGGCCTGCGTAGTAGAGTGCCATATCTAGGGACAGGCCCAAATAAACAAGAGATTATGCTGCCTATATCTCTATGTCCTCAAATTGCAACTGAGGAACAGAAGTATTGCCACAGAGCACATGCAGTATATATCCCTGATGTGTCGTTTTTGTATTAATTTTCTTTTCATTTCTGTGTTTTGTTCGTTTGTGGGAGTTTGTTACTTTATATGTAACTAACATTAAGGGTACGTTTTATAACAGGAGGTACCCTGTGACTAAAATATGTATTATATAAGTAGAGAAATTGAAGCTTGGAAATTTGCAAATTTTTCAAAATTTTTGGCAAATTTGGTATTTTTTGAATAAATACAAATTATTAATTTTTTTACTCCATTTTACCAGTGTCCTGAAGTACAATATGTGCCGAAAAAACCATCTCAGAATGACCTGGATAAGTCAAAGCGTTTTAAAGTTATCACCACTTAAAGTGACACTAATCAGATTTGCAAAAAATGGCCTGGTCCTTAAGGTGAAATAAGGCTGTGTCCTTAAGGAGTTAAAGGGTCGCTCTGACAAGCATAGTATATCTAAATATTCGTGCTATCCAGGCTTATCTTTTTTGACTACCAATTGTCTAAGTATTTAATGGATACATTTGTCCAGTCCGTAGATCAGACACAAGTATCTTTGGACATTGTGTCTTTATCTCTCGTGATACATTCCCCTGTTTGGCGTCATTTTTGTCGGCATGGTTCAGGCTCCACAATCCATGTTACACATTTTCTACACATATCAAAAGTTAATGAGATTTGAATGTTTTCTAGGTAGTTGTACAATATCTAATAAAATGTATACAAGAAAACACTCATTTACAAATGAACGACACTAGAATCATTTTGCACATAGACTACATTTACCATCATTGCATAATTCTTTTAATGTACGTCCCTGGTTACTGGTCAGAATTAAGCAGCTGGTCTATGGATCTTTGACCACAAAATAATATATCAGCACTTTCACTTCAATAAAACGGTTCACATTATGATTTGGCTAGTGCCATGTTCAAACTATGTTTAATCTGAGTTTATTTGGTTCCCTTTTTCTTATCAGAGTATCCATCGTCTCAGTGACACAGCTGCTTGGTTTAGAGACAATTACAAATAAGAGGATTAACTTTGAAATGGTGCTTATTCTATTCAATCAGTAAAGGTATTTATTATATTGTCAGTATAATTAGAGATTTTAGTGATTTGGGAGAGAGAACACTTTATTCAAACATAGAGTTTGAAGGTAGGTTAAACACTGAAAATGCACACAAACGCACACAAAAACATCCTACAGTAGCACTGCACTCCCATCCATCTTCTGTTTCTGGTTGTACTATTTTGTCACATATTACAGCTAAAGCTGAGAAATATATAAAGAAATGTCCCTCCGTGCGTCAAGAGGTCATCCATGCCCCCTTCCTCTTCCTCATTGTCCTCTGACAAGCTGTAAGGCTAGGTTCACATCTGTGTTGTGAACTCTGGCACTGTAATCTGGCGTACGCGATAGACAAAAAATGCTACACGCAAACTTTTTTGTCTGGTCGAAAATCAACATATATGCCAGAAAGTGGCCGTATTACTGGCAGATTCCATTACAGTGAACAGGGATCTGGCGGTGCACGGTGGTATCCGTCTATGCCAGATATGGTGGAACAGACTGCAGGAGTTCAGAACGCAGATGTGAACCCATCCTAAGGCAAGTATTTTCAGCAGGAGCCTTTATGCTGTGTCCTGTCTGCAGTTAAGCTCAGCACCCTTGGCAAATCTAGGTCCCTCAGCCAAAGATGGAGCAGATCAGGAGGAGATTAACCCCTTTGTTCTCTGCAGGATTTCTACAGTTTTTTTTTGTGTGTCAGGATCATGCATACTGTTAGCAATAATAATGGTGATAATTGTGTCAACGGTGTCTCCTTCCTGGGTACAGCCGGACTCCTGGCTCACTTGCAATACATTTGAGTGTAGTGATAGTAGGAGTAATAGAGAAATTTTGTAGCAGAAATGATGTCCAGACCTTTAGGTGAAGTACAAACATTTATTTACCGAAGATAACTTATATCCAAGCAGTATACAGCTTTGGTCTCTGGTCCAAGCAGGTTTTAGAAATCATTGGCAGGAATAAATGCTTCTGCTTGATATGTGGGGAGCTTGCAGGATAGGACATATGCTTGATAGCTCTGTAACTGTGGCAGAAATTGAGCTTCTGCACTTTTCTATATCTTCTGCTTTGTGGGGACAGACTAGCTGAGGAGGATATGGCTTCTCCTAGGTCTCTGGACTTTACTCACAGGTAGTTTCTCAGGGAATGCTTTCTTCTGCCCCATCACCCTCCTAGGCAGCTCTGCACGTGGTGGAAACCAGTCCTGCTCATATTCTAGTACAGGTTGCTGGTGACCATTTTAACTCATTCAATACAGCAGTTATAAGGGGCCATTAGGAGACTGTCTTGGCTGACATAGCAAAAATCAGCAACCTGGAATTGTGTTGGAGGGGATAGGACTGTCAAACCCCTTAGATGCAGCACTCCAACCCTGGCAGTTGTATACTGATGTCCCCTGCTTTTGGTGGAAGCTGAACTCCTAGAAGCGTGCCATCAATGCACCATACACGTACCATGCAGAGCATTATGTATCTTTCCATTGTGTTCAGTATTTCTTTAAGGGTAAACCAATTATTAAAACAGTCACTAGTTAGCGCAAACTAAACTGATCTCTGCAATGTTGTTCAAGAAAGGCAATGCTGTACACAAACAGATCACAATGGCATATTGTTGGCAAGGATAGTAGGCATCAGCTGAAAAGCTGTGGAATGCTAGATCTGTCTAAACCAATACTGGTATTGCATTCAAGACTTCAATGACCTGTTTAATAAACTTGGCAAACTCTAATCATTACAGTCTTTACAGTTGGCTGTACAATAATTAACTTGGATGGCAATCATGCCCATTGGCTCTACCATGTAACAGCTCAAATCTACTTTAAAGAAAGACATTTTATTTTATGTATATTTATAACTCGTCACTCACTTACTGACTAAGTTGCATACATATATTTTAAACCTTTTTATTATGGGAACCTGGTCATGTGATCTCCAGTCTGAAACCATGCAGAGATTTATCAAAACTGGTGTAAAGGAAAACTGGCTTAGTTGCCCCCGACAACCAATCAGATTCCACCTTTCATTTTCCAAAGGAACTCTGAAAATTGAAAGGTGGAATCTGATTGGTTGCTGTGGGCAACTAAGCCAGTTTTCCTTTACACCAGTTTTGATAAATTTCCCCCAACAGGAGCCAAGTCTCTCCACTGTGGCTGACTTCCTGTGAACTACAGGATGACATTGCGACCAATCAAATCCCTCCTGCCAGCTCTCAGGCCCCTCCCGTCTCTCCATGTCCCTGTATTCTGTTGAAGATATAATGTCTCCTCTATCTAAAGGACCAGGAGTGCAGACATATAGTAGGAGAGTGTATACAGTGATATATAAACCTCCTGACCCACACTGCCTGCTTGTACTATCTGTGTAGTCTCCATGTATTTCTATGAGATGTAGCTTCACACTGGTCTTTCTGCCTCCTCCATGTAAAAGCTAATAGGGCAGAGAGATGACAGGACAGACAGAGGAGACAGGCTCAGGTTGGATCACATAGGAATACATAGAGAGCCTGCAGTGTGAGGGGACAGCAGTTGTGTGTCACTCACCTGTCATGGCTGCCCTCAGAGACTCTGGCACTCTGCCTCTGCAAAGCCAGGCATGATGGGAAATGTAGGATTCATTAGGAAAACCATATCTGAGGGGAAAAGGAATCAAGATGGCAGACAACCCACAAATACACAAGAGCCTCTATCTGATTCTTTAATAGTTTACGCTGTACTATAAGAAAAAAAAATCCCAACAAGCAACAAACAAGTAAATTAAAGAGCAAAACATTGATTTTATTTGGCTTAGTCGGGGATTTAATAGACTTAATAGATTAAGCAATAAAACAGCTGCACAGCTAAGCGAACAGCTTGTTAACGCATAGTGTTAATGCCAAGTTAGTTTGCTTTATTAAATATTGATTTTTATAGCGTAAATGATATTATCCCTCTAATTGGCTAAAACAGAAGCTTATGTGAACGACGTGCCCTGATGTACAGAGCTATATACTTTAAAGAGGTTTTCTGGATGTTTAATATTGATAACCTGTCCTCAGGATAGGTTTCGAATATCAGATTAGCATGGTGCCGGCAATCAGTTGTTTGAGGAGGTTGCAGCTTACGAAGCACAGCACCATCTATTGTACAGCAGCTGTGCTTGGAAAAGCAGCTCAGCCCCATTCACTCGAAAGGGGCTCAGCTGCGCCTAGTCCATGTTACCAATGAATGTGATGTCATTGGCCTAGGAAGAGGCCTCATGAATCCCGCCGATCTGATATTGATGACCTGTCCTGATGGTAGGCCATCAATATCAACTCCTTCAATGTTATGTACTGTAGTGTACTGTATTATTTAATCTCACACAGACAAAGAGTTCTTCGGCAGCTAGAAAAATTGTTTGGAATAAATACATATAAAAAAATAAATAAAAATTACATAATCTCCCCAAATGGCTGCCAAGAATAAAACTACCCACTTTTATTTTCTATGTGTTTAAGCCAATTGGATCATACCTATAAGAGTAGCCACATTTTTGGTTTTCTGCAAAACTCCTTTAAAATAGGACATTGTATTCATATTTTCTTGAAACATGGTTGAGCAGTATCCGTCAAATAGACTAAATGTAGTTCAGCTAACCATATGCCCTGTTAGGAATTAGGTTTTTCCTAGCCACTTATTCATTGAACATATAGCATCCTGCAGTTTCCTCTGACTCTATCATCTCACCTTCAGAGCAGCATCCTTTTGAGATGAAGTTCTCCTGATTAGACTGTCATTTTAAACTAATTTCTGTGGATGTCTTTGTAATATTTTCTCTCTCTAAAAGGAAATGTGTAATCAGAAGATGACCTATAGTTTAAATCAAGTTTTTATGTTCAACTTTTTTATTACATTTTTTGGTGTTTTTTTTTTAAGTTTTCATGCCTCTATATACTGTATGAAAGAAAATCCTAAAATCATGCAGTTTTCACACACTGGCTACTAGGCCTGAAATATGTCAAGACCTGGAGCACCCACCTGGGCCAAAGACACAATAGACTTCTATGGGAGAATTTTCTAAGCATGCTCTATGACCTGTTCAGAGGGGGCAAAAAGTGAAGTGAAGAAGCCATCCAAGACGGCACCAAGTCCCCTATTGATCAATACTTGAAAACTATTAGATCCAATTAGGACAGAATATTGGTAAAAGAGAATCTTTCGTGGAGGTAGAATAAATTAACTTAGTGAGATCGGATGTCTTAGTGGGATCAATTAAAATAGAAGAAGGTAAAATACAGTATATATTATGTATCATGTGGTCACCTAAACATGTGGTGGGGATGGAGGGTTAGACTTCCTTTCTGGTGTGAATCGGAAGGGATGCGTTCCAGTGTGGAACGCATGTCTAAAAAAGTTAATTTATTGGAAAAAAATGTTGGTGGGATAGTTACATATCATTGGTGGTGTTAGTGGGTATCCAAAGATCACCTACAGCTCTGGAAAAGGGTGAGATGAAGATGGACATGCATGGTCATCTAGAAAGTGTGTGTATGATTCGCTCATTAGATAGATAAAAGTCATATTTTTTTTTAAATGGGACATATGGGCATATATATAGCATATTGGTAAACATAAATATATAAATATGTACATACAGTCGTGGCCAAAAGTTTTGAGAATTACATAAATATTGGAAATTGGAAAAGTTGCTGCTTAAGTTTTTATAATAGCAATTTGCATATACTCCAGAATGTTATGAAGAGTGATCAGATTAATTCCATAGTCCTTCTTTGCCATGAAAATTAACTTAATCCCAAAAAAAACCTTTCCACTGCATTTCATTGCTGTCATTAAAGGACCTGCTGAGATCATTTCAGTAATCGTCTTGTTAACTCAGGTGAGAATGTTTACGAGCACAAGGCTGGAGATCATTATGTCAGGCTGATTGGGTTAAAATGGCAGACTTGACCTGTTAAAAGGAGGGTGATGCTTGAAATCATTGTTCTTCCATTGTTAACCATGGTGACCTGCAAAGAAACGCGTGCAGCCATCATTGCGTTGCATAAAAATGGCTTCACAGGCAAAGATATTGTGGCTACTAAGATTGCACCTCAATCAACAATTTATAGGATCATCAAGAACTTCAAGGAAAGAGGTTAAATTCTTGTTAATAAGGCTTCAGGGCGCCCAAGAAAGTCCAGCAAGCACCAGGATCGTTTCCTAAAGAGGATTCAGCTGCGGGATCGAAGTGCCACCAGTGCAGAGCTTGCTCAGGAATGGCAGCAGGCAGGTGTGAGCGCATCTGCACGCACAGTGAGGAGAAGACTTTTGGAAGATGGCCTGGTGTCAAGAAGGGCAGCAAAGAAGTCACTTCTCTCCAAAAAAAACATCAGGGACAGATTGATCTTCTGCAGAAAAAATGGTGAATGGACTGGGGCAAAGTCATATTCTCCGATGAAGCCTCTTTCCAATTGTTTGGGGCATCAGGAAAAAGGCTTGTCCGGAGAAGAAAAGGTGAGCGCTACCATCAGTCCTGTGTCATGCCAACAGTAAAGCATCCTGAGACCATTTGTGTGGAGTTGATTCTCATCCAAGGGAGTGGGCTCACTCACAATTATGCCCCAAAACACAGCCATGAATAAAGAATGGTACCAAAACACTCTCCAACAGCAACTTCTTCCAACAATACAACAACAGTTTGGTGAAGAATAATGCATTTTCCAGCGCAAAGGAGCACCGTGCCATAAGGCAAAAGTGATAACTAAGTGGCTCGGGGACCAAAACGTTGACATTTTGGGTCCATGGCCTGGAAACTCCCCAGATCTTAATCACATTGAGAACTTGTGGTCAATCCTCAAGAGGCGGGTGGACAAACAAAAACCCACTAATTCTGACAAACTCCAAGAAGTGATTATGAAAGAATGGATTGCTATCAGTCAGGAATTGGCCCAGAAGATGATTGAGAGCATGCCCAGTCGAATTGCAGAGGTCCTGAAAAAGAAGGGCCAACACTGCAAATATTGACTCTTTGCATAAATGTCATATAATTGTCGATAAAAGCCTTTGGAACATATGAAGTGCGTGTAATTATATTTCACTACATCACAGAAACAACTGAAACAAAGATCTAAAAGCAGTTTAGCAGCAAACTTTGTGAAAACTAAAATTTGTGTCATTCTCAAAACTTTTGGCCACGACTGTACATGTACACTGTACAAACAAAAATACAAAAATACACAGTAGATAGATACTGTATCTAAAAAAGTGAATTTCTGGAAATATTAGAGGACGGAATATTTATTTATTTTCTATTGTGAGTTATTATGTCACAGCACTTTCACTTTTTGTTATTGCATCGGTGTGCGCCTCCGTCCTGTTCGCATGATAAATCTATCTTCATCTCACCCTCTTCCAGAGCTTTAGGTGATCTTTGGATACCCACTAACACCACCAATGATATGTAACTATTCCACCAAAGTTTTTTTTTCCCAATAAATTACATTTTTTAGATATGCGTTTCACACTGGAACGCATCCCTTCCAGTTCACACCGGAAATAACGTCTATCCCCCCTCCCTCCATCCCCACCACATGTCTAGATGACCACATAATACATAATATATAAGGCCTATTGGGAAGTGACTTTATTATAGCATTATGTTCTGCTAATTTTTACTTGACTGCTCCTGAAGAAGGGGGTACTTTGAAACCACGAAACACGTTGAGCCCAACTGAGATTCAAATAAAAGGAAACCACCTGAAGTACCTTTTTGGATACTGCTGTGATTCTTCCTGTCACACTACGAGCGATCCTAGCGGGGAAGGTGGCGTATATTGGGTGTCTTGAGTTTATCCCATAGACCTCCTCCTCAGTGAAGTGAGTAATTTTATTTCATTTGATTTTATTGTATTTATCTTTGTCTATTTCAACTGATTCGACCACGATATCCGATCTGTCACATTACAAGCGATCCCGGCGGGGGGAGGTTGTGTCTATTGGGAGTCTCGCTTTTATCCCTTAGACCTCCTCCTCAGTGAAGTGAGTTTTGTTCATGTGATTTTACTGTATTTTACCTTCTTCTATTTTAATTGATCCCACTAAGATATTCGATCTCACTAAGTTCATTTATTATACCTCCGCGGTTGATTCTCTATTACCAATATTCTGTCCTAATTGGATCGAATAGTTTTCACGTATTGATCAATAGGGGACTTGGTGCCATCTTGGATGGCTTCTTCACTTTTTTGCCCCCTCATTCATTTCTGCAGTAGTTTAACCTACTCATCCAGCCACCATTGGCAGACGGTCATCGAATACACCCTTCTGTAGAAACTTCTAACTATCTTCTCCTCCCTGTAGGCGCCCTGCTTGTTTGTCCTGAGACCTTCTTCAGGGGCTCCAGGGAAGGTCCTTTTGACTAACACTCTTTTTTTTTGCTAAAAACTTTTGTGTTTTTTTTCTTTGTCTTTTCACCTGTTCAGAGGCCAGCAAGGAGAAGATGAGCTGTGATATCACCTATTGTGAATGGTAGATCCTGTGTTATCTATAAAAAGATTATATATTTCACTGTAATGCTGCCTGTGATGAAAATGCAATGGCTAATGAAAAGTTACCTGTACAGAATAGGAAGTCTCAAAATATTACTAGGCCACTGCGAGACCTACATAAATGTATGTGTTTTTTTTTTATAATATAGTACTGTACAAAGGTTTTAGGCAGGTATGGAGAACATAGCTGTAAAGTAAGAATGTTAATAATAATAAAAATAGTTTATTTTTATCAATTAACTAATGCAATGTGAATTAACTAAACTGAAATCTATATCCAATCAATATTGGTTGTGACCACTTTTTGCCTTCAAAACAGCATGAGTTCTTCTCGGTACACCTACTCACAGTTTTTCATGGAACTCAGTAGGAAGGTTTTTCCAAAAGTCTCGGAGAACTAACCATAGATTTTCTGTGGATGTAGACTTGCTGAAATCTTTCTGTCCCCTTGTTCTTCTTTAAGCTAAAGATAGTTCTTTATAACATTGGCTGTATGTTTGGGATCATTGTCCTGCTGCAAAATAAGTTTAAATAAAAAAATTAACTATTAACCTTTCTATTTTTGAAAGCATTTAGCAATATCTTTCCATGCCTTTTTTGTGCAGTACTATAGATAATAACATAAACATTTACAACAAAAAGTAGCAAAAAAAAAAAAGTGTTTAACATAAAATAATAACAATATACAGTGGATATAAAAAGTGTACACACCCCTGTTAAAATGTCAGGTTTCTGTGATGTATTCAGAATAATAGCATTCTGAATACAGAATGCAAAGTAAAATAATGATGGAGGGGTTCAAAAAAATAAATAAAAATTAACTCACCGAGTCCACTTGATCGTGTAGTTGCGGATTTCTGTCTTCTTCTGTAATGTTGAGCTGCCGGCTAAGGACCTGTGGTGACGTCACATCACATGATCCAATCACATGGTCCCTCACCATGGTGATGAACATATGTGATTGGACCATGTGATGAGCACAGTGACGTCATCAAAGGTCCTATTCCTGTGCACAGCGAAGAAGAAGACAAAAGAGATGCCGGCTGCGCGATCAAGTGGATTAAGGTGAGTAAATTATTTTTTTTAACCCCTCCAGCCCAATTTTACTAAGCATTCTGTATTAAGAATGCTATTATTTTCCCCTATAACCATGTTATAAGGGAAAATAATACAATCTACAGAACACCGATCCCAAGCTCGAACTTCTGTGAAGAAGTTCAGATTTGGGTACCAAACTTGCAGATTTTTCTCACGCGCGTGCAAAACGCATTACAATGTTTTGCACTCACACGGAAAAATCGTGCATTTTCCCGCAACGCACCCGCATCTTATCCGGGCAAAAAACATGACGCCCGTGTGAAAGAGGCCTATAAACTGTACCACTGAATTGAAAAACAAATTGAAATCTTTTAGGTGGAGGGAAGAAAACAAAAAAAAAAAACTAAAATAATGTGATTGCATAAGTTTGCACACCCTCTTATAACTGAGGATTAGGGTTGAGCGAACCCGAATGTTTGGGTTCATTGTCCTGCTGCAAAATAAGTTAAAATTAAAAAAAATGAACTATTAACCTTTCTATTTTTGAAAGCATTTTGCAATATTTTTCCATGCCTTTTTTGTGCAGTACTATAGATAATGACATGAAAAATTACAACAAAAGGTAGCTAAAAATTCCTAAAAAAAAGTGTTTAACATAAAAAACTGTAAAGTTCAGGTTTGTACCAAACTTTAGGATTTTTGGACCCCGGTCCCGAACCCGAAGATTTCAGTAAAAGTTTGGGTTCGGTTTTGGTGTTCGGTGATTTATTGGCGCTTTTTGAAAGGCTGCAGAGCAGCCAATGAACAAACGTTTAACTCTGTTCCCTTAGAAGCCATCACAGCCATGCCTACTAATTGTCTGCATCTGTACGTGTGAGAAATACGCTTTAGATACTGTCTGCTGTGCTATTCTGCTATTAAAAAAAATACCCATTTAGGGCAAAAATCTTAATTTTGCAGCCTTTGCTGCATCTGTCATTGTGAGATACACCCTTTATATACTGCTGTGCTATTCTGATATTAAATAAACACCCATTTTGGGCAAAACTCTTAATTTGCAGCCATGTCTGCATCTGTACGTGCGAGATACACCCTTTAGATACTGTTGTTCTATTCTGCTATTAAATAAACACCTATTTAAAAAAAAAAACGCTCCTGGCGATGATGGAAGAGGATGTGGCACAGGAGGAGGAAGAGGGATCATTTCGTAGGGTTTCCTGCCAGTCATTACCAAGTGGCTCCGAGGGTGGGTTCCTGCACCCACAAACGCCAGTTACACAATTGTCCAGCCAGGGCACAGTTCTGGAGGATGACGAGGTGGAGGATGAGGAGGAGGAGATGGAGGAGGAGGAACCATGTTCACAGCAGGGTGGCACACAGACCAGCTCGTGGCCATCACTGGTGCGTGGCTGGGGGATACAGAGGACACAGACGATATACCTCCCACAGAGGACAGCTTTTCGTTGCCTCTGGTCAGCCTGGCACACATGAGCGATTACATCCGCAAAGACCGCCGAGTTGCCCACATTCTAACTTGTGCTGATTACTGGGTGGCCACGCTACTGGATCCCCGTTACAAGGACAACGTATCGTCCTTAATTCCGTCACTGGAGCGTGAACGTAGGATGTGTGAATACAAGCGCACGCTGGTAGACGCGCTGCTGGTGGCATTTCCACCTGACAGCGGGGGCACAGTGGAATCACAAGGCAAAGGAACGAGGAAGAGGTCGCCAACGCAGCTGGGGCACCGCCAGCACCTCAGAAGGCAGGGTTAGCATGGCCGAAATGTGGAAAAGCTTTGTTAGCATGCCACAGCAACCAACACCACCAGCTGATATGGAACGTCTTAGCCGAAGGCAGCATTTCACCAACAGGGTGGAGCAGTATGTGTGCACACACCTACACGTACTGAATGCCGGGTCTGCCCCCTTCAACTTCTGGGTCTCCAAATTGGGCACATGGCCTGAGCTTGCCCTTTACGCCTTGGAGGTGCTGGCCTTTACGCAGTGCTAAACACACGTTCCGATAATACACTGGCTGCAAAAAAATAACAAAAAAATTGTCAGTTACATTTTCTGGAGAAATTCACCAATTTTTGGGTGTGATGTACCACTGATATACCTAGTAGACGGGTAAAAAAAAATAAAAAATTTGTCAGTTACATTGTTAGTTGAAATTCATAAATTTTTGGGTGTGAAGTACCACTGCTATACCTAGTAGACAGGTTAAAAACATAAAAAATTGTCAGTTACATTTTCAGTTGAAATTCAAAAATTTTTGGGTGTGAAGTACCAGTAGTAGACCAGTAAAGAAATAAAAAAAATGTGTGTGAAATTCACAAATTTTGGGGTGCAATATACCCCTCCTCTACCTAGTTGACAGTTTAATGAATTTCAATAATTTTTATTTTACATTTTAGGGTGACAATAAGCAATTTTCATAGACCCCTGCTCTGCCAAGTAGACAGGTTAATAAATTTCTGTAATCTTTCTATTACATTCTTGGGTTGACATTTATACAATTTTAGATGCGAATAAACCCCTGCTCTGCATAGGTGACAGGGAATAAAATTTCTGAAATGCGTCTTTAATTGATGCGCGCCACCTCCTTTGATTCAATGCTTAAAACTTTAACAAGTTGTACCACATTTGCGCTTAAATAATTTGTCTCACAATTCCGCTTTACTCTTTTGGCCAACATTTTTGCCTCAATAACTTTTCCCATATTTCCGCTTTACTCTTTTGGCCCACATTTGGGCTTCTGTAATTTGTCCCACATTTTCGCCTCAATAGCTTTTCCCACATTTCCGCTCGATCCCAAAAATGTTTTATTAATTTATCTCCCTTAAATTCAGTCTTTTTTTCTCACGCTCCATCTCCGGCGTGGAAGCCTCATTCGCCGATAACCGTGATCAACATGGTAGGCTCAGAAAAGTACATCTAAAGTTCATAGAGAAGATATCCAAATGGATGGTGGATGTCACTGGGGCACCTCTACATAGGTGACAGGAACATAAATTTTAAAAAATCGTCAATTACACTGTCAGGTGATATTTTTCAAATTTTGACGGATAGAAACCCCTGCTCTGCATAGTTGCCAGCGAATAAAATTTAATACATTCTTCATTAATTATGCGAGCCACATCCTTTCATTCAATGCTTAAACTTTAAAAAGTTGTCCCACTTTTAAGCTTTAATAATTTGTCCCACAATTCCGCTTTATAATTTTAAATTTGAAAAAATTATTCCTCCCTTGGATGTGGTCTCTCTTTCTCACGCTCCCTCTCCGGCGTGGAACCCTGATTCCCTGCCAACAGTGATCACCATGGTAGGCGCATAAAAGAACATAGAAAGTTGATAGAGCAGATATCAAATTGGATCGTGAACATTACGGGGACGTGTGACATGGTGGGGCAGTAAGTGTGCACACGCCTACACGAACTGACTGACAGGGGTCAGCCCCTGCAACTTCTGGGTCTCCAAATTGGGCACATGGCCTGAGCTTGCCCTTTACCCCTTGGAGGTGCTGGCCAGCCTTGCAGCCAGTGTATTGTCTGAATGTGTGTTTAGCACGACTGGAGGTGGTTATCACAGGTTATATTTCCCAAATGTTTTGGGGTGTACCCTGATTAAAAAAAATTATAATAATTTAAAACCAAAAAGCAGTGTAGGCTACCTCCTCCTCCTCCACCGCCATTTCCACCTGCACATCCACCACCTCCTCAACCTCCTACTCCATATGGACCTCATCCTCCTAGATCAACATTATTATTTTTACATATTTTATGTTATTTAAAGTAATTTCCCTATTCACATTTGTTTGCAGAGCACTTGCCATACTCTTAACCACATTTTGATGCCATTTGCAGCCCTCTAGCCCTTTCCATTACATTTTTACAGCCATTTTAGTGCTCAAAAGTTTGGGTCCCCATTGACTTCAATAGGGTTCGGGGTCAAGTTCGGGTCCCGAACTCGAACTTTTTTTTGAAGTTTGGCCGAACCCATCCAACCCAAACATCCAGGTGTCCGCTGAACTCTAATCCTAAGAGAGAATAAATTGTATGCTAAGATGGAGAATTGTGTATTTGCAGTTCAGGAAGTGCAATTCCTGGGTTACCTACTCTCATCTTCAGGTTTTCGTATGGATCCTGAGAAGGTCCGTGCTGTGTCGGACTGGGATCGACCCGAAAATCTGAAAGCACTTATGCAGTTTTTGGGATTTATCAACTAATACCGTAAATTTATTTTGAACTACTCGACTGTGATCAAACCTTTGACGCACATGACTAAGAAAGGTTTGAATGTCTCAGTCTGGTCTGATGCAACATTACAAGCCTTTTCTGCGGTGAAGGAGTGTTTTACTTCTGCTCCTATACTGGTGCAACCTGATGTGTAACAACCATTCATTGTGGAAATTGACGCATTCGAGGTGGGGGTAAGAGCTGTTTTTTCGCAGGGTCCTTCACCTAGTAAATGGCGCCCATGTGCTTTCTTCACTAAGAAACTCTTGGCTTCAGAAAGTAATTATGATGTGGGTAATAGAGAGTTGCTGGCCATTAAGTTAGCTTTTGAGGAATGACTTCATTGTTTGGAAGGAGCTATTCATCCTATTACTGACCACAAAAATCTGGCTTATCTGGAGTTGGCTAAACGACTGAACCCTAGGCAGGCCAGATGGTCGTTGTTTTTCACCAGATTTAATTTTATTGTCACCTATCGCCCTGGGCTTAAGAACGTCAAGGCTGATGCTTTTTTTGCGTAGCTTCCCTAGGGGGTGATTCGCAAGATCCTCGTCCGATATTGTCTGAAGGGGTAGTCATATCAGCTCTATATCCCGACCTTAAGGCAGAGGTGTTGGAGGCCCAGGGAGATGCACCGGATTCTTGTCCTCTGGGGAAGTTGTTTGTTCCTTCTGATTTATGTCCCTGGGAGCAAATCCACAGTCGATCTCATCTCTCGTAGACAAGAGACGTATGAATGGTCCGGACCTGAGAGTGGGTGATTCTGTATGGCTGTCCACAAGAAACATTAAGTTGAAAGTACTGGTCCAAATAAAATCATTGCCATTGTTAACCGGGTTGCCTTTAGTCTTGAACTCCCTCAGGCTTTGAAGATTCATAATGTGTTCCATAAGTCATTGTTGAAGAGATATGTTGAACCTGTTGAACCATCCTCCTTGCCTCCCCCGCCTGTCACGGTGGAAAGTAATCTAGAATTTTAAATAGCCAGGATAGTGGACTCCCGAATTCTCCGTAAATCCCTCCACTGGAAGGGTTATGAACCAGAGAAGAGGATGTGGGTTCCAGCAGCCGACATTAATGCTAATCATCTTGTAAACGCTTTTCACAGGGCTCATCCAGATAAAGACGGTCCTGGGTGTCCGGAAGCCACCCGTAGAAGGAGGGGTACTGTCACAGTCCCACCTAGGGATTACCACACCTCTCGTCTCAGGTGTAGCTTAGGTGGTCATTCCTTTCCCTCTATTTAGTCTGGGCTCACCCATCATGCTATGCGGTTGATAGCTACTTGTTTGTGGAAGTCCTGGTGGTTTTTTCTGAGTTCCTGCTTGTCCGCATACTTCTGGAAGTTAAGTGTATCTTCTTTGTTGTTTGTTGTTTTCCCCAGGGTGAGATTGGGCTTAGGTTCCTGCGTATGAACATTCCTACCATCAAGGTCTGTTCATACTAATAGCAGTCAGGGCTTGGCGTAGGGACTCACTAGGTGTGATGGTGTGACCATTTCTCTTTCCCTAGGTTCCAGGCCTAATACCTTTTCCCTTCCCTTCTGTGTTCAGTGTGGAGTGTATTTACCACACTAAGCCGTGACAGTTTCATTTTCTTTTCAATTCTCACATACTTGCTACAGTACTTAGTGTTTTTCTATCACATAAAATCACAATAAAATGCATTTAAATGTGTGGTTGCAACATGAAAAAAAGTGGAAAAGTTCAAGGAGTATAATTACTTTTTCAAGGCACTGTAATACATAGTTTTTTCATCATTTTAATTGAGTTTCAATTACATTTTCTCTCAACAGATATACCAAAATGAAGACTGCAACCAACATTTATATATTTAATCTGGCATTGGCCGATGCCCTCGTCACAACCACAATGCCTTTTCAAAGCACTGAATTCTTAATGAACTCTTGGCCATTTGGAGACATTTTGTGTAAAATTGTAATATCGATTGACTATTATAATATGTTTACCAGTATATTCACTTTAACCATGATGAGTGTTGACCGATACATTGCAGTGTGTCATCCTGTAAAAGCACTTGATTTCCGTACACCTTTAAAAGCAAAATTCATCAACGTGTGCATCTGGATGCTTTCATCCTCTGTTGGAATATCTGCCATTGCACTTGGAGGAACCAAAATGAGTGATGGTGAGTATGTTTCCTGTATATCTGCTGACTTTTTGTTTTGCTTTATTATGAACATAAACTTTTAAACGGGTTGAGCAAGAATTGAGGAGGGGGGGTGGGGGTGGCAACACCCCTTTAACTTTTCCAGGCCTGTAAAGGAAAGATTACTTAGCTGCTTCCCGGCATTGGCTTCCCACTGCTTCTTCTCATGGCCTGCAATGCTACACTGGGCTCCCTCCATGTAAACATCCGGTTTGACATCTCCACATCCAATCAATGGCCTTGGCTGTGACCAGATCCCCTTGCTTAATGTGACAATTTGTCATGACCTAAGGGTAGCCGGTCACCGCTGCAGCCAGTGATTGTCTGTGGCGATGTCAAACCAGATGTTTACATTGGAGGAGCCCAGCCGAGCATCACAGACTGGGAGGAGAAGGAGCGGAGACCCAGCTCCAGGAAGCAGGTAACTAGTCTTCTCTTTATAGGTTTGGTAAAGGGGGGGAGGGTTGCCAAACCCCACTCCCCAATTCTTGCACAACCCTTTAGTGTTATACATATACAATAAATACATGTAGAAACTTCATTTTGCAATGTAACGTATCGTATACAAAATAGGTTGCCTATCAATCTATCTATCTTGCAATCTATTGAACTTTGTCATTTTTAGATAGGAAAAGGCTGCCATACACATTCAATAACAGTCGGCTGGATGATCATGTCCTATTGCTCACATTTGTCAATCCTCCATACAACATGTAGAAATTGTAGTCTACAGGTGAATATTCTTATTTATCCGTTTTTCATGGAGGGTATTATCTTTTTTTTATCCTGCTTTTGTCTTGCTACTGTAAGAAGGTCACTTAAGCATAATCTCTGTTCTTACATCTAAAGATAAGCAGGCAATTGTTTATCACAGTTTAACTATGAATTCAAACAAATTCAATCTTGTTTTCAGACCCTCTTGGGAAGCTTTTTACTGTTTTGTCTTCACTTTAATTAGTTTTCTTCTCCCAGCTCCTTTATTGAGATTCAATTTGCAGAAATCAATGTGTGATAATTTATTAGTGTTGAAAAAGTTACGAGCATGCTAGTCATTTGTATTTGGTAAGTCAGTGATTACTTTTTCAGATTTTCTTACTACATTATTTATAATATACAAACCGGATTCCCAAAAAGTTGGGACACTATACAAATCGTGAATAAAAACTGAATGCAATGATGTGGAGGTGCCAATTTCTAATATTTTATTCAGAATACAACATAAATCACGGAACAAAAGTTTAAACTGAGAAAATTTACCATTTTAAGGGAAAAATATGTTGAATCAGAATTTCATGGTGTCAACAAATCCCCAAAAAGTTGGGACAAGGTCATTTTCACCACTGTGTGGCATCTCCCCTTCTTCTTACAACACTCAACAGACATCTGGGGACCGAGGAGACCAGTTTCTCAAGTTTAGAAATAGGAATGCTCTCCCATTCTTGTCTAATACAGGCCTCTAACTGTTCAATCGTCTTGGGCCTTTTTTGTTGCACCTTCCTCTTTATGATGCGCCAAATGTTCTCTATAGGTGAAATATCTGGACTGCAGACTGGCCATTTCAGTACCTGGATCCTTCTCCTACGCAGCCATGATGTTGTGATTGATGCAGAATGTGGTCTGGCATTATCTTCCCTGAAAGAGATGACGTCTGGATGGGAGCATATATTGTTCTAGAACCTGAATATATTTTTCTGCATTGATGGTGCCTTTCCAGACATGCAAGCTGCCCATGCCACACGCACTCATGCAACCCCATACCATCAGAGATACAGGCTTCTGAACTGAGCGTTGATAACAACTTGGGTTGTCCTTGTCCTCTTTGGTCCGGATGACATGGCGTCCCAGATTTCCAAAATGAACTTTGAATCGTGACTCGTCTGACCACAGAACAGTCTTCCATTTTGCCACACTCCATTTTAAATGATCCCTGGCCCAGTGAAAACGCCTGAGCTTGTGAATCTTGCTTAGAAATGGCTTCTTCTTTGCACTGTAGAGTTTCAACTGGCAGCGGCGGATGGCACGGTGGATTGTGTTCACTGACAATGGTTTCTGGAAGTATTCCTGAGCCCATTCTGGGATTTCCTTTACAGTAGCATTCCTGTTTGTGGTGCAGTGTCGTTTAAGGGCCCGGAGATCACGGGCATCCAGTATGGTTTTACGGCCTTGACCCTTACGTACAGAGATTGTTCCAGATTCTCTGAATCTTCGGATGATGTTATGCACAGCTGATGATGATAGATGCAAAGTCTTTGCAATTTTTCTCTGGGTAACTCCTTTCTGATATTGCTCCACCATCTTTCTGCGCAACATTGTGGGAATTGGTGATCCTCTAGCCATCTCGGCTTCTGAGAGACACTGCCACTCTGAGAAGCTCTTTCTATACCCAATCATGTTGCCAATTGACCTAATTAGTGTTAATTGGTCTTCCAGCTCTTCGTTATGCTCAAATTTACTTTTTCCAGCCTCTTATTGCTACTTGTCCCAACTTTTTGGGGATTTGTTGACACCTTGAAAATTTGAATCAACGTATTTTTCCTTTAAAATGATACATTTACTCGGATTAAACGTTTGATCTGTCATCTACGTTCTATTACAAATAAAATATTGCCATCTGCCATCTCCACATCATTGCATTCAGTTTTTATTCACAATTAGTTTAGTGTCCCAACTTTTTTGGAATCCGGTTTGTACATTTAAAAGGGTTGTGAAAGAATGGGGGGGGGGGGGGGGGGGAGGGGGTTGCATTCCCACCTCCACTTGGCTGGACCTGTGAAGGGAAGATAGCTTACCTGCTTCTCAGTGCTGGCTCCCAGCTACTTCTCCTCCAGGCCTGCAATGCTCTGCTGGGCTCCATCAATGTCAACATCCAGCTTGACATGGCCGCAGCCAGTCACTGGCCGTGGCAGAGACCGGATCCCCTTGCATCATGTGACCAATTGTCATGACGTAAGGGCAGCCAGGCTGCAGTGGCCAGTGATTGGCTGTGGCAATGTCAAACCAGATGCTGACATCTAGGTAGCCCAGCAGAGCACCACAGGTCTGTAGGGTTTCACAACCTCTTTAAGGTCTTACATTTTTGTGTTCAGTTCTGGTAAATTGGCCTGCTGTGTAAAAATGCCATTAACACGTTCAGGACCTAGGACGAGTATACTCGTCATGGAGCACTGGTACTTAGCGCTCCAGGACGAGTATACTCGTCCTGACATTAAACTGTCATCATCTCTGCAGACATGGTGACAGCGCTGAGTGCCGGCTGTTACACACAGCCAGGCACCCAGGGTCAATGCCGAGGGGGGTCCTGTGACCCCCCCATATCGGCGATCACTGCAAACCGCGGGTCAATTCAGACCTGCGGTTTGCAGCGCTTTCTGTAGTTTCTGATCCCTGCGGTCCCGGACCGCCAAAGTCAAAAAATGGCCAAAGTCAAAAAATTGTAACCCCCCTGCACCCCTGAATGATTTTATGCCGGCGCGGTGCGGGTGTTTGCGAGAGGCGGGCGGTGCGGCAGGCAGGATCGCGATCCCCCGCCCGCCTCCCCCTGAATATTCATTGGTGGTCAGTCGTATACCAGAGCATCAGCACATTGCTGACACTCTGGTATAAATGGCTGACATCGCTGCGATGTCAGCCGTTTCACCCTTTCCATACCGTGGTCCGTACGGACCGCTGTATGGAAAGGGTTAAGTCAGGGAGCTCCCTCCCTCTGCCATCGGGGGGCTGCTGTGCCTTTGCAGCCCCCAGATGGATGGGGTGACAGAGGGAGGGAGCTCCCCTTCTTCCCCTTTCCCGTCTGCTCAGTTGTGGCAGACGGGGAAGGTTCCCATGGCAACAGGACGCCTTCTCAGGCATCCTGCTGTCCATGGTGCTGAACAGTTCTATGCTAAAGGCATAGATCTGTTCAGACAATGTAAGTAAAATACAAGAGAATACACTATATGGTGTATTGTACTGTATTATACAGACATCAGACCCACTGGATCTTCAAGAACCAAGTGGGTTTGGGTCCAATTTTTTTTTTAAGTGAATAAAAGATAATAAAAACACATTTATCACTGAATAAAAATTAAAAAAATAAAATACACTACACATATTAGCTATCGCCGCGTCCGTAACGACCTGATCTATAAAACGGTCATGTTAATTTCCCCACACGGTGAACGCCATAAAAATAAAAAACTATCAGGAAATTGAAATTTTGCCCACCTTACTTCCCAAAAAATGTAATAAAAGTGATCAAAAGAGTCGCATGTACGCCGAAATAGTACCAATCAAACCGTCACCTCATCCCGCAAAAAATGAGCCCCTACAGGAGACAATGGCCCAAAAAATTTAAAAAACTATGGGGACACTATAACATGATTTTTTTTTTTGTTTCAAAAATGATAATATTGTGTAAAACTTACATAAATAAAAAAAGTATACATTTTATGGTAGGTATCGCCACATCCGTATCGACCAGCTCTATAATAATATCACATGAGCTAACCCCTCAGATGAACACCATAAAAAATAAAAACTGTGCTAAATAAACAATTTTTTGTCACCTTACATCACAAAAAGTGTAATAGCAAGCGATCAAAAAGTCATATGAACCCCAAAATAGCGCCAATCAAACCGTCATCTCATCCCGCAAAAATCATACCCTACCCAAGATAATCGCCCAAAAACTGAAAAAACTATGGCTCTTAGACTATGGAAACACTAAAACATGATTTTTTTTTTGTTTCAAAAATGAAATCATTGTGTAAAACTTACATAAATAAAAAAAAAGTATACATATTAGGTATTGTCGCGTCCTTATAGACCGGCTCTATAAAAATATCACATGACCTAACCCCTCAGGTGAACACCGTAAAAAAATAAAAATAAAAACTGTGTACAAAAAGCCATTTTTGTCATCTTATGTCACAAAAAGTGTAATAGCAAGCGATCAAAAAGTCATATGCACCCCAAAATAGCGCCAATCAAACCGTCATCTCATCCCGCAAAAATCATACCCTACCCAAGATAATCGCCCAAAAACTGAAAAAACTATGGCTCTCAGACTATGGAGACACTAAAACATATATTTTTTGTTTCAAAAATGAAATCATTATGTAAAACTTACATAAATAGAACAATTGTATACATATTAGGTATCGCCGCGTCCGTGACAACCTGCTCTATAAAAATACCACATGATCTAACCTGTCAGATGAATGTTGTAACTAACAAAAAAATATAACGGTGCTATTTCTTGTTACCTTGCCTCACAAAAAGTATAACATAGAGCAACCAAAAATCATATGTACCCTAAACTAGAACAAACAAAACTTCCACCCTATCCCGTAGTTTCTAAAATGGGGTCACTTTTTTGGAGTTTCTACTCTAGGGGTGCATCAGGGGGGCTTCAAATGGGACATGGTGTTAAAAAAAAACTGTCTAGCAAAATCTGCCTTTCAAAAACCGTATGGCATTCCTTTCCTTCTGTGTCCTACCGTGTGCCCGTACAGTGGTTTTCGACCACATATGGGGGTGTTTCTGTAAACTACAGAACCAGGGCCATAAATAATGAGTTTTGTTTGGCTGTTAACCCTTGCTTTGTAACTGGAAAATAAATAGTAAAATTGAAAATTTGCCCAAAAATGGAAATTCTGAAATTTCATCTCTATTTGCCAATAACTCTTGTGGAACACCTAATGGGTTAACGAAGTTTTGTAAAATCAGTTTTAAATACCTTGAGGGGTGTAGTTTCTTAGATGGAGTCACTTTTATGGAGTTTCTACTCTAGGGGTGCATCAGGGGGGCTTTAAATGGGACATGGTGTCCAAAAAAACTGTCTAGCAAAATCTGCCTTTCAAAAACCGTATGGCATTCCTTTCCTTCTGTGTCCTACCGTGTGCCCGTACAATGGTTTACGACCACATATGGGGTGTTTCTGTAAACTACAGAATCAGGGCCATAAATAATCAGCTTTGTTTGGCTGTTAACCCTTGCTTTGTAACTTGAAAAAAAATTGTAAAATGGAAAATTTGCAAAAAAATTTAAATTCTGAAATTTCATCTCTATTTGCCAATAATTCTTGTGGAACACCTAAAGGGTTAACGACATTTGTAAAATCAGTTTTGAATACCTTGAGGGGTGTGGTTTCTTAGATGGAGTCACTTTTATGGAGTTTCTACTCTAGGGGTGCATCAGGGGGGCTTCAAATGGGACCCCTAGAGTAGAAACTGTAGTAGACTGTTTTCTGTGGGAAAAAAAAAATATAAAAAAGTATTTTTCGGTGTTTTAGGGTTCCGTGTATACTTTATTTTACCTTTTTTGCCCCATTGTCCCCAACCTAATAAAGTTTTCCCAAATTCCCTCATTATTTTTCTTATATATATTTTTTGTACATAAAAACACATCGTGAGTGCACGTGGGCATGCCGGCAGCCGCGGTTGTGGTAGGGGAGTAGGTTCCAGTGCTGGACCGCTGCCAGCATGGGGCCGCTCCTCCACCAACAGTGGGGCGGGGCAGGTGACAGGGACATCGCCTGATCCGTTATTTTTCTGGACGTGGCAGCTGCCCCATTTCATTTCAAGACGCAGAGGCAGTGGTGTCATTCGCAACACAAGCTAGTGATCCTCTGCCCTGGCTCTGAGCAGCAGCAGCTCTCCGCCTCCTGCAGGAACAGCTCCCAGCCCCCAAGAATCGACCCTGATGCTGTCTGACAGTGACAGTGAGAAGGACATCTTGGGGGTGATAATGCAGGAGAGTGAGCTAGAGCTTGGTCCAGATGCTCAGGACCTTTTGGAAGGGATGGAAGTGGAGGAGGAGGAGGGGGAGGGGGTACCGCCCGCCAGTACCCCAGTGACTTCCCTTTCAACTGGTGCGGGTGGTTTCAGCCACAGAACCCCCGCAACTAGTCAGACCCAAGCATCACCGAGGGGACAGCGGAGCCGGGTCAGGGGCTCCACGTCTGCTGTTCCCCTCAGTCAACCAACCACTGGTCAACCTTGGGTCTGACATTACAGGGGATGAAGAGGAGGGTGCCACCTCCCTTGTTAGGTGACAGCAGCACTGATGAGGAAGGTAGGTACCCGAGTGCTTCAGGTCACCAGGGAGCCCAGTGGCAGGGGCTCCTCTGGTAATGGCAGCACGAGGCGGCGGCAGCAGCAGCAGGTGCCGCCTCCACCTGTGCGCACCGAGCCTGAACAGGCGCAAGCCAGCACCACCCTATCTGACAGGAGGTCGGTGCGTAAGTCGCCTGTTTGGGCTTACTTCACCCTGGCAGCAGACGTTGTGACAATTGCCATCTGTCAGTTGTGCCATGCCAGGGTGAGGAGAGAGAGAGGTCTGTTGCTCGGCTGGGTATGACTGCCCTTACCCAGCACCTGAGCGTCAACCACTGGTGGGAGTGTGAACAGATGCACGGTGGTCGCAGCAGCGGCAGCAGCAGTGCACAGGGAACAGCTGCTCCTGCCACTGTCCTGCCACTGTCCTGCAGCCACCCCACCCCTTCCAACAATGTATTCCCACTCCTCCACTCCCTCTCCTAGAGGTATTGGTACCGGAAGTCAGACCTCTGCTTCCTCTGCACCCTCCTCCATCGCCTCCACTGCCGTCTGGAGCCAGCCGCCGGTTGCCGACGCATTTTAACTCACCGCGCCCTTCATTCCGGGGACCAACGCTTGCGTTCACTCAATGGGCTCCTGGCAAGGGTTATCAACATCTGCTGCCCTTCAATATTGTGGACTGCAATTCATTCCAGGAGATGTTGGAGCAGGCCCAACCCAGATGGTGTGTCCCCAGCCGACATTTGTTTGCCAGGACCGGCATCCCTGCCCTACACCAGCACATTGTTAAGAATGTATCCCTGTCTCTGGATCACGCTGTCAGCGACAGAATGCATCTGACAATGGATGCCCGGACCAGCAGAGATGTCCCTCCAAAGAGGCGGGGAGGGATCAACAGATGTGGCTGCATCTCAGTTTGTGGTGCCGCCCTAGCGTGTCCGGGGAAAACTGCTTCTTTTCATCAAGCCCCTGTCTCCACCGCTGCTGAGCCCCCAACAAGCGTCGCTGCCCTCCAGGCTCAGGTCCACAAGTGGCTGACACCCAAAGGCTCCAGGCAGGTATGGTTGTCTGTGACAGTGGCAGCAACCTCCTTGCCGCCCTCAATTTTGGCAGTCTAACACACGTGCCCTGCATGGCACATGTCCTCAACCTTGTGGTACAGAAGTTCCTATGCACATACCCAAGGTTGAGCAACATCGTGCAACATGTACGTAGAATTGCCAGCCACTTCCAGCGCTTTCCCCAACCGCCACCATGTGCCCGTTCAAACTGCAGCAGGACAACAGCCTGCCACCTCACAGGCTGATTATTGACAGCGTGACGCAGTGGAACTCCACCCTCCACATGCTGGAGAGGTTGTGGGAGCAGCGACGGGTGAAAGAATACCTGCTGGACCAAGGCACTTCTGGGCCATCATACCAACTCGCCTACATCACCAATGCGGAGTGGGGGCAGATACACCAGGTCTGCCACGTGTTGGCCCCATTCGAGCAGGCCTCAATTACGTGCTCCCCATAGTGTTACTGCTGGACAGGACACTAGATTGCCTGCTCGATGCTGGTGAGAGTGCCTTGGTGGAGCAAGAAGAGGCAACAATGCTCCACCAAGACCAGGCCCAGGATGAGGAGGAGGAAGAATTTGTTGAGGAGTTTTGCCGACGTCTAGGAGTCTGGGCCTTGGTCAGGAGGGAGAGTCGGTTCTGGGGGCATCGTTAGTCCGGGGTGGGGCCACTCCCACAGGGAACAGCAGCAGCAGGACGACCAAGATGTCATGGTCCCAGACAGCCAAGAAGAGTCACAGCAGCCTGTCCTTTTCCCCATGGCTGTCCACATGCTGCGATGCCTCAGGAGGGACCCGGATCAAGAAAATTAAGGAGAGGGATGATTTTTGGTTGGCCACCCTTTTAGACCCTCGCTGCAAGGGGAAACTGGAGCAGTTCATCGCAGACAGCCGGAGAAATGCCTGTATGAATAACCTGCGGGCCTGTTTGATCCTCCGGCTGGAGCAGGCAAACCCTAAGCCTCATGCTCCAGTTCTCCCCGCCCATCTCACCTAGCAGGTGGCTGGACCAAGCAGCTCCAGCCGAGTAGGTGATCCTATGGGTGAGATGTGGTTGTTCTACCATTATGCGCAATCCAGTAGCAGCAGCAGTCAACACCAGCGGGTTGCCCGCATCGTGGCAGACTACATGGGGTCTGTCAGTAGAGATGGCCTTGCAGTTCGCCTAGCGGTCATTTTGCAGCGAACTTTGCTCGTTCGTGGTTCGCCAAACCGCGCCAAACAGGCGAACATATGGCGATGTCCGCCGGAGCCATATTCTTTTGCATTGTGCCGAACTTTGACCCATGACACATCCATCAGGTGGGACAGGACAGCCAATTGAGACATTTTAGCACATGGACACACCCCCTACCCTATAAATAAACCCAATCTGGCTGCCATTTTACATTCAGTCTTTTGCCAGAGTAGGGAGAGGTTGCTGTGTGAAACAGGGAAAGACTGTTAGAGACACCAAATGCTAGCTAATAGGGCCACAAAAGTCCTTTTAAGGACTGGTATAGGTGTGCTATCGATAGGTGTGACATACTTATAATATACTTTCTAAAAGAGAAAGTATATTATAGTGCATTTGTATAGTGCAGCAGTTGTGTGCGGTTCTGCTCCGATACCGCAGCTATTACAGAGGGACAAATGCTATTGGAACAACTAATTGCAACTGTTGTGATATACCAGTTGCCCCCCCAAAAAATGATTGAGGCAGGGGTGTGAATACCTATAATATAATTTATATATAGTGCATGTGCAGCATTTGTGTACGGTTCTGCTGAGATACCGCAGCTATACAGAGGGAGAAAAGCTATTGGAACAACAAATTTCAACTGGTTTGATATACCAGTTGACCCCCCAAAAAAATGATTGAGGCAGGGGTGTGATATGCCTATAATATAATTTATATATAGCGCATGTGCAGCATTTGTGTGCGGTTCTGCTGAGATACCGCAGCTATACATAGGGACAAACGCTATTGGAACAACTAATTGCAATTGTTGTGATATACCAGTTGCCCCCCCCCCCCCCTCAAAAAAAAAAAAAAAAGTGATTGAGGCAGGTGTGTGATATAACAATATTATACTTTCTATATAGTGCATTTGGGAAGTGCAGCTTTTGTGTGCGGTTCTGCTGCATTACTGCAGCTACAAAGAGTGACAAACGCTATTGGAACAAATAATTTCTACTGCTGTGATATATCAGTTGCCCCCACCAAAAACTGATTGAGGCAGGGGTGTGATATACCTTCTTCCACAAATACTGCTCTTCTATAGGGACTTTTGTCAAAGGGTCATTTTAAAAATTACAGGCAGAGGAAGAGGTAAGCCATTCGGCAGGGGTGGTAGGGGTCGGGCAGGTGTACCAAGCCGGAGCCTAAGTGGGAAGTTGCAGAAGGTGCCTGAGATTACGTCAAAGGAAGCACCAGAGTTGGTTGAGTGGCTCACTCAGCCTTCCGCTTCTGCACCCTCCTCATCCTCTCTATCTGCACCCTCTTCACTCTTCTCACAGTCTCTGCTGTGTGCACCCCCAAAGACACCACCACCACCATATCCCCTCCATTCGAGTCAGAGGAATTATTTTCCCATCCATTCCAAGATCTTACCGATGCGCAGCCATTCTTGGTATCAGATCAGGAAGCGGAGGTATCAACGGTCGCCCCGCAGCAGTCTTACGACACTACCCAGATTAGCCCAAGGAGAGTGGTCATCGCTGTTGCTGCCTACTCCGAGATCTCTAATGTCAGTGCTGGTGAAGGTGACGATGATGACGTGTCGATGGACGTCACGTGGGTGCCCACAAGAGCAAAAGGAGGGGAGTGCAGAGGGAGATACGGAGCAGCAGATAGGGAGGAGAAGCAGACAGGTAGCAAAAAGCAGACTGCTAATGTATCTAGTACGAGCCATCCACCATGCATGGTCACATCTGGCGCTCCCAGGAAGTCGACACATGGCTCTGCAGTGTGGGCATTTTTTAGCATGTCTGCTGCTGACAATAGTGTTGCCATCTGCAGCCTGTGCTGTCAATGCATAAGTCGCGGTAAGCCCAACACTCACCTAGTGACCACCGCCTTAAGAAGACACCTGGCCTCCCATCACCGAGCCCAGTGGGAGCAACACCGTCAGAACCCACAAAGCCACACTCTCGGTGCTCCACATCCTGCTTCTTCTCCTTCTCCTCTCTCCTCCCATTTTTCCTCCACTCCACCTTCCACTTGCCATGGTACTCTTGTCTTGCCCCTCGTCCACTGTCCTGTCCGAAAGGACGTTCAGCGCAGCCGGGAGAATCGTTACTGATAAGCGCACTTGCCTAACTCACGACAGTGTGGACTACCTCACATTTCTAAAAATGAATGAGGCATGGATCTCGGAGGAATTCAACACCTATGAGGACCACGTTTAATTGATTGACATTTAATTTCCTCATGCCAGCCCACACATATCCTACAACACCAAGAACAAATAATGGTTCATGTCTTATGTAAATAATGAGGCATAAAAGGCCTTTTCTTTCCTTTGAATGCCTAATGTTTTGGGCCTCGGAGGAATTCAACACCTGTGATGGCCACGAGTTTCAACTATTATCATTAGGGGTTTTTTCAGAGGGGGGATTTCGTTAGCCATGTCTTTAATCCAGTTTTATATTTTTAGTTCTTTTAAACATATGTATTTGACCTGTATTTGTACTGGCCTTCAGTAAAATTGATATCCATTAACAGTCTAATATACCAGCCACAAAATCACTTGATCTTTTCTGTACGGTGAATGCATAATTTTTAGGGCCTGTAATACACTGGCTTCAGGAAAAATTGATATCCAATAACCGTGTAATCTACCTACAGCCACATAATTACTTGTTCTTTTCTATCCATTGAATGAATAATTTTTGGGGCCTGTAGTCCTCTGGCCTGCTGTAAAATTGATATCCAATGACCGTGTAATCTACCTCCAGCCACATACTTACTTGTTCTTTTCTGTACGGTGAATGCATAATTTTTGGGGCCTCGAAGGAATTCAACAATAGTGACGACCACGTGTTATCGAAATTCAACTATTATCATTAGGTTAGTTTTTCAAGAGGGTGGATTTCGTTAACCATGTTTTTAATCCAATTTTTAGTTCTTTTAAATGTATTTGTACTGGCCTGCAGTAAAATTGATATACATTGACTGTGTAATATACCTTCGGCCACATAATCAGTTGATCTTTTCTGTCTGTTGGGGCCTGTAGTCCAGTGGCCTTCAGTAAAAATTGTATCCATTGACCGCATAATGTACCTCGAGCCACATAATGAGAATTTCTTTTATGTCAGGTGAATGCCTAATTTTTAAGGCCCGTACTCCCGTGGCCTAAAATAAAACATTTCTAGGCTCCAACAGGGCACATTTCAGAGAATATCCCTTTAAGATGAATAAAAATGTCCACTAATTAAGAGACATATTTTTTGTTGTAAATTTTGTCATTGATCCCCCTCTAGTATGTCACTGTCCATGTTGTGGGACTATTTGTGCACTTCTACTAAATATTTGGTGGCTGAAAATATGAGCTGAAGGTTTTTTAGGTTTGCCTGACATTAAAGTGGATGAGGCCCGTCGCAAACTTGTGGTTCGCGAACATTTGATCTCGTTCACGCGATCGCGTTCGTGAACCGTCCCAGCCGATGTTAGTCCATCACTATGTAAAACACTCGAAATCAGCCGGTTACATCATACATCTGTACCTCGCTGTGTGTATAAATATATATATATTCTTATGGCGAGGTAGAGATGTATGATTTTTACCCTATCAGATGCACCTGCCCATAAGACACACATAGGCTTTAAAGGAGGAAAAGAATCAGACCTCAGATCTTACCCTCAATGTTAATTGCACCCCAGTTCAGACCCCCAATCACACCTCAGACTGGACCCCCCAAGTAAATAAGTGCTCCCTGCCCACCAGCAAGTAATATTTTACAGCATGAATGGCATATCTGTCATACTAGCAGAAATATGTGTTAGCCGTAAGACTTAATCAGGCCATACACATTAGGCAGAACTCGGTTAATGGCTGCAGCGTTCGGGTGTCCGCCTGGCCGTGCGGAGGCAAACGGATACGTACAGACTTACAATGTAAGTCAATGGGGACGGATCCGTTTGAAGTTGACACAATATGGCTCAATTTTCAAACGGATCCGTCCCCCATTGACTTTCAATGTAAAGTCAAAACGGATCAGTTTGCATTATCATGAACAAAAAAAAATATATATATGTTTTTTTCTTTTTTTGTTCATGGTAATGCAAACGGATCCGTTCTGAACAGATCTAAGCGTTTGCATTATAGGTGCGGATCCGTCTGTGCAGATACCAGACGGATCCGCTTCTAAACGCAGGTGTGAAAGTAGCCGAAGCTCTCGCTTTTGGGCTTCCTACCGATGCCCCGTGTGGCCAATTGGGGCATTGGCACGTGCGCTGAACACTTTCAGCCTCGCTGATTAGGCTGAAAGTGTTCATGCTGTAATTCTTATTTTCACCACCAGATGGCAGGCCAGGAGAAGAAATAAGCAAAATTTAGTTTAAATGGCATTTTTAAAATCCCTGATAGACCAAAATTAAAAAAACATACAAGTAATTTATAGGCTCATATATGAGTCACAAAATCATCACAAAAAATTACAAAAATATATATAAAAAATAAAAAAATAAAGTTTAAATCATCCCATTTTCGTATATTTAAAAAAAATACCTAAAAAACAATAAATATAAATATCATGGGTATCACCACGACTGAAAACACCCATACTATTAAAATATAAAAAAAAATCTAATACTGAGAATGGCGTAATGGAAAAAAGGGTCAAAATGGTCACTTTGCCATTATTTCATTGCTTTTCTTACCAAAAAATTTAATAAAATGTGATCAAAAAGTCATACACACTCCAAAATGGTATAAATAGAAACTACATATTGTTCTGCAAATAATGGGCCCCTAAACAGCTCAGTAGACATAAGTATAAAAAATGTATAAGGGGTCAGAATATGATGATGTAAAAAAAAAAACTATTATCAAAGTTTACATTTATTTTGTACACTATTTAGACATAAAGAACCTATACATATGGGGTATCGTTGTGATTGAACTGAACCAGAGAATAAAGGGCATGGGTCAGTTTTGCTGTAAACAAAACGTTGTGGGAACAAAACCTGTAAAACAGTGGAGGGATAGATTTTTTTTCCAATTCCACCCAATTTTGATTTTTTTTTACCGCTTCACACTACATTTTATGCCATAATTAATGGTGGTATTAGAAAGTACAACCTTTCCCTCAAAAAACAATCCCTCATACAGCTATGTGACCAGAAATATAAAAAAGTTATGGCTCAAGGAAAATAGAGAAGAAAAAATAAAACACAAAAACGAAAAAACCTCCAGTATCCTAAGAGTTAAAATGCCTCCACAGTGCCCCCAGCATTTATAAAGCCCCCTACTGTTATGATGCTCACCCTGAAGTACCCCAGTATTTATATCACCCGCCTACTGTTATAATGCCCCCACAGTGACACCAGTATTTATATCGCCCCCTACTATTATAATGCTCGCCCTGAAGTGTCTTCAGCATTTATATTGCCCCCTATAATGTTAGAAATTATAATTCCTCAGCCCCTCCACCATAAAGTCCCATGTAAATAACATTTCCCTCCTCCGCCATAGAGTCCCATGTAAATACCATCACACCATCTCTCCAGCCCCCTCAAATATACAGTCCCATAAATAACATCCCTCTATCTACAGCCCCCTCTAAAATACAGTCCCTAGTAAATTACATCACCCTCTCCCCAGCCGCCTTCAACATAGTCTCATGTAAAGAACATAACCCCCTCCCCAGGCGCCTTCAACATACAGTCCCATGTAAATAACATCACCTTCTTAACATTCAGTCCTATGTAAATAATATCACTCCCTCCCACAGCCGCCTTTAACATATAGTCCCATGTAAATAACATCACCCCCTCAACATTCAGTCCCATGAAAATAATATCACCCCCTCCCCAGCCGCCTTCAACATATAGTCCCATGTAAATAACATCACCCTGCCCCAGCCACCTCCAACATGCATTCCCATATAAATAACATCACCCCCTCAACTTTCAGTCCCATGTAAATAACATCACTCCATCCCACTGTCCCATGTAAATAACTTCCCTCCCTTCAGCCCTAACATACAGTCCCAGTTAAATAACTACAACTCCCAACATTGCTCTGCCTCTCACACTGAGTAATCTACCCCTTCACTAATCTCTCCCCATATAGCAGACCTCACCACAGCTTCTTCCCAGGACTTCTCTTCACTTCTGAGCCATCCTCTCCTGCACTGTTCACATGATGGTGACGTCATCCCAGGTCCTTTTCAGCTACTGCATCTAGAACTGATCACATGGACTGTGATGTCATCACAGGTCCTTCAGCTCTTGCAGCACATTAGATTCAATTGTATTGCCATCCTGAGGACAGCAATACAGTTGTATCTATCCGGCAGGCAGGGCATTCGGGGTCTGAGAAAAAACATCAGGAGCACAGGCCCCGAATGTTTTAACCTAGTAACGCCCCTGGACTAATGTATTGGCCACCTTACTTACCACCTACCAACCCACCTGTAATCTACTTTAATCCCTCTACTGTAAATAAGAACATGATTGAATGTAAAATTGGACTAAATGTGTGCAATTTATCAGTGGGTAACTAATCTAGCTCCATTTTAACTTGAATAGGCCATATTATTGCCTTTGTACAACTGTTCTTATAAACGTGGACTGATTGAAATTTAACTTTGCGGTTGTTCTAATCTTGTAAATTGATTTCATGTTCCTGTAGTGTGATAAGTCTATTTTGTGAGTAAACGTTCACTACAAGATGTCATTTTCTGCTGAATGCCGTCCTTCACCCTGAACTGCTATATCATAATATCCAAGGAATGTGTATTTGTGCATCATTATATTCTACTTGAGAGAAAACCTTGAAAACGAATTTAACTATCTTACTACAAATATGGCCTTGGTGGTCTTAGTGGCGAGGATGTCTTATGCTTGGTTGCTCTATTGTGAATCAGTGGAAGACATGTGGCCTAGAAGTTGCAGATGCGAGCTGTGTGCTTTATCAGACAAAATAATGTTCTGTGCCAACACATGATACACCTGCTATTGCTTTCCTTCTTCATTTGCAATGTTAATGTAAATATATTTGAAGAATAATACCGTTTTTAATATAGAAGCATGCACTAAAAACACTCAGCTCCCCGGATTTCAAATTGAGATGCCAACAGAGGTCGGATACAACAATAATCAAAGGAAAGTCCAGCATTCACATATAAGGTAAAATCCAGGCTTCATTTGGAAATCACCATAATCCAAGATTAAAGGAAAAAAAAAACACATGATTTACATGTTTCAGACCTACATAGGTTAAGTAAGGTCCTCATGTAGGTCTGAAATCTGTAAGGCTACTTTCATTCAGAGCTCTACCAAGCGGTCCAAAACGGATCAGTTTTGCCCTAATGCATTCTGAATGGAAAAGGATCCGCTCAGAATGCATCAGTTTGCCTCCGTTCAGTCTCCATCCCTACCTGCAGCGTTTTCCTGTCCGCTTGACAAAACTGAGCCAAACGGATCCATCCTGGCACACAATGTAAGTCAATGACACAATCTGGCACAATAAAAAACGGATCTGTCTCCCATTGACTTTTAATGGTGTTCAAGACAGATCCGTCTTGGCTGTTACAGATAATACAAACGGATCCGTTCATGATGGATGCATGTGGTTGGATTTTATTGGATTCATGAATGCTGGACTTTGCTACAAATTTCAGTACAAAAGCAGATAGAGATATCTAACTCTAAGCAAATATAAACTCAGGTGTGACCTCCCTGACCAATAAAAAACACCCATCTAAAGCACTCCCTCTGTTCACTATGTAGTTTTCAATGCTGCCCCTATATATCTGAACACTGGGGGTCTTAGGTGTCAGACCCTCACTGATCTGATATTGATAACCTGTCTGAAGGATAGGTCATCAATATCCGTAGTCAGGAGAACCCTTTTGACATAAGATAGCACTTGAAACACTTGAGGTCTGTAGAACTGATTGTTTGGTTGTGGGTGCACCAGTTTGTTACTTTCTGCAAATCTGATGGACTTGAATTTTCTTTGTACCCTTTCAGGTGTCATAGAATGCGCCCTTCAATTTCCAACTCCTTACTGGTACTGGGACACAGTGATGAAAATCTGCGTATTCATCTTTGCATTCGTCATTCCCGTGTTTATTATCACTATCTGTTATACCTTAATGATCCTGCGATTAAAAAGTGTTCGTCTACTCTCCGGATCTCGGGAAAAAGACAGAAATCTCCGGCGCATAACAAGACTTGTGCTGGTTGTTGTAGCCGTATTTATTATATGCTGGACCCCAATTCACATTTTTGTGCTGGTTGAAACCCTTGTAGATGTACCACAAGGCATTGCTGTAAGCTCAATCTATTATTTCTGCATTGCGTTGGGCTACACTAATAGCAGTTTAAATCCAATCTTGTATGCGTTCCTCGATGAAAATTTTAAGAGATGTTTCAAAGACTTTTGCTTTCCTTCAAAACTAAGACTGGATCGGCAAGGAAACAGCAGAGTTGGAAACACTGTACATGATCCAGCCTACACAAGGGATGGGGAGCGGACTACCAAGCCAGTATGACTAGCAGTGGAGATGACTTCCTACACACCTCAAGGAGGTGGTGGGACCAATGAAGGGTTTACTCAGATAACATCTGCAGTATGATTAATTTTGAGAATTCTCAATGACAGATTTTAGTAAGACTTGTGCCACAACTTGCCTAGGAACTTTATGAATTTATTATTGCATACACACATTCAGTCTTCGAGTGGTGTGTTATATTTACTGTAATATAAGTATTGAGTACAAATATAATCTTATAGATTTAAGTAAATAAATGTATATAGTTGTCAGCTGTATATGAATGATTCATTTTGTGTCTGTAGCAACCAAAAGTAAAGTAAAATGATGTACCGTTTTTCCTTTAAATATTGTAAATGCAGAAATGTGATATTTGATACTGGAGTGTTATTGTACATTGTTCGCCATATTTGTCCATGAACACTAGGCACAGTGTTTTGGTTTGCTGCTTAATACTGGAATATGTATATTGTATATACTTTGTATTACATATATTGTATTGTATGTTTACATCTGGCGAAATAAAATGTATTATTCCAAACAATTTTAGTTAACAAGAAGTTAGATTATGCGAAATATGTATGTTATTATTTATTAACTGTAGTTTTGCATTTTTATTTTTGGGGGGATTTTTATACTTTTATTTCCATTCATAAACTACTAGAACCCAGTCCGTTATTCATCCATTTTCTCCAAATAATTGATTTTGACAGGAAACTATGAGTAAAGTCTACATATAAATTGTGGTCATTATTCAAGATAGATTTTTGGCTTGCCCTGTCATGAGTGGTCTATCATTTTCCAGGATTGATACATAATGGTAATAGTAATGACCTACTGGCTTTGGAGCTGATGACTGCATGACTTGATTAATTCATTGCTAATCAATGCTGGTCACCAGCAATTATTGTTTTAGCAATATTTAAATGGATACTTGGAGCAGCATTGATCCAAATCCTCCTGTAGGTTATAAAGGAAAGCAAAGCAATAGCCAAAAATCGTAGTTTTCGGCTACATGCACACGAATGTTGTTTGTTTCCATGTCCATTCTGTATTTTTTGCGGATAGGATGCGGACCCATTCATTTCAATGGGTTCGCAAAAAATGAAGACAGCACACTGTGTGCTGTTCACATCAGTATGTCCGTTCCGTAGCCCCGCCCAAAAAATACAACATGTCCTATTCTTGTCCGTTTTAGGCATTGTTACAATGGATACACAAATAAAAAACCGTGGCATACGGATGTCATCCATTTTTTGGGCGGATCCGCAGTTTGCGGACCGCAAAACACATATGGTCGTGTGCATGTAGCCTTAGGCTACAACAATCTCGCCAGTGATGCTCATTTTTGAAAGGTTAATATACTACCTCGCTCTTTTGGTTAGGCCTCTTTCACACTACAGTATGTTGCATTCAGTGTTTTGCGTTCCGTTTTTCACGGATCCGTTGTTCCGTTTTTTGCTTCCGTTGTGGTTCCGTTTCCGTTCCGTTGTTCCGTTCCGTTTTTCCGTATGGCAAATACAGTATACAGTAATTTCATATTAAAAATTGGGCTGGGCATAACATTTTCAATTGATGGTTCCGCAAAAAACGGAACGGATACGGAAGACATACGGATGCATTTCCGTATGTGTTCCGTTTTTTTTGCGGCCCCATTGACTTGAATGGAGCCACGGACTGTGATTCTCAGCCAAATATAGGACATGTTCTATCTTTTCAACGGAACGGAAAAACGGAAATACGGAAACGGAATGCATACGGAACACATTCCGTTTTTTTGCGGAACCATTGAAATGAATGGTTCCGTATACGGACCGTATACGGAACGCAAAAAACGGACCGTATACGGAACGCAAAAAACTGTAGTGTGAAAGAGGCCTTAAAGAGACATTTCCAACAAAATTTTGTATCACATATTAACAGCCTATGGCTACATGCACACAACAGTTGTTTTTTGCGTCCGCAAATTGTGCGTCCACACAAAAAGACGGATGCAGTATCCATTTTTTGGAGGATCCATTTTCTTCCACAGATCCCTTGTAATAAATGCCTATCCTTGTCCGCAAATGTGAAAAAAGTAGGACATGAACTATTTTTTTTGCTGAAGGGAAACACGGACAATGGACGCGGAACACAAACGGATGAACTATCAGCATTTTTTTGCTGACCCATTGAAATGAATGGGTCCCCATCCTATCCGCAAAAAAAAAACGGAACGGAGGCCGAGAAAAACAACGGTCGTGTGCATGAGGCTAGGGATGAGCGAACTCGAACTGTATAGTTCGGGTTCGTACCGAATTTTGGGGTGTCCGTGACACGGACCCGAACCCGGACATTTTCGTAAAAGTCCGGGTTCGGGTTCGGTGTTCGTCGCTTTCTTCGCGCTTTTGTGACGCTTTCTTGGCGCTTTTTGAAAGGCTGCAAAGCAGCCAATCAACAAGCGTCATACTACTTGCCCCAAGAGGCCATCACAGCCATGCCTACTATTGGCATGGCTGTGATTGGCCAGAGCACCATGTGACCCAGCCTCTATTTAAGCTGGAGTCACATAGCGCCGCCCGTCACTCTGCTCTGATTAGCGTAGGGAGAGGTTGCGGCTGCGACAGTAGGGCGAGATTAGGCAGATTAACTCCTCCAAAGGACTTGATTAACTGATCGATCTGCAGCTGTGGATCATTGAGCTGCTGATCCTCAATTGCTCACTGTTTTTAGGCTGCACAGACCGTTTGTCAGTCTCATTTTTCTGGGGTGATCGGCGGCCATTTTGTGTCTTGTGGTGCGCCAGCACAAGCTGCGACCAAGTGCATTTAACCCTCAATGGTGTGGTTGTTTTTTGGCTAAAGCCTACATCAGGGTGAAGCTGTCACACCAAGTGCATTTAACCAGCAATAGTCTGTTCATTTTTTGGCCATATACAAAATCAGGGGCAAGCTGCGCCTGTCACCAAGTGCATTTAACCCTCAATGGTGTGGTTGTTTTTTGGCTAAAGCCTACATCAGGGTGAAGCTGTCACACCAAGTGCATTTAACCAGCAATAGTCTGTTCATTTTTTGGCCATATACAAAATCAGGGGCAAGCTGCGCCTGTCACCAAGTGCATTTAACCCTCAATGGTGTGGTTGTTTTTTGGCTAAAGCCTACATCAGGGTGAAGCTGTCACACCAAGTGCATTTAACCAGCAATAGTCTGTTCATTTTTTGGCCATATACAAAATCAGGGGCAAGCTGCGCCTGTCACCAAGTGCATTTAACCCTCAATGGTGTGGTTGTTTTTTGGCTAAAGCCTACATCAGGGTGAAGCTGTCACACCAAGTGCATTTAACCAGCAATAGTCTGTTCATTTTTTGGCCATATCCCAGTCTAATTCTGTCACTAAATCCATACCGGTCACCCAGCGCCTAAATACTAGGCCTCAAATTTATATCCAGCTAAATCTGTCCCTAGTGCTGTAGCTGGGCGAGTTATTTAGTGTCCGTTCAAGCACATTTCTTGTTCTGGGTTGAAATACAATTCCCAATTTAGCAATTTCATAATTTAGTGGTTCCTGCTATATCAGAGCTATTTGAAATCTATCCCAAAAAGGGTATATAATATTGAAGGTGCACATTGGGTCATTCAGAATAACTTCACACACACCCGCTACTGTGTATTTCCAAGTCTAATTCTGTCACTAAACCCATACCTGTCACCCAGCGCCTAAATACTAGGCCTCAAATTTAAATCCCTCTAAATCTCTCGTTACCCACCGCTGTACTGTTGTTGCTGGGCAAGATATTTAGTGTCCGTCAAAGCACATTTTTTGTTCTGGGTTGAAGTACAATTCCCAATTTAGCAATTTCATAATTTAGTGGTTTCTGCTATATCAGAGCTATTTGAAATCTATCCCTAAAAGGGTATATAATATTGAAGGTGCACATAGGGTCATTCAGAATAACTTCACACACACGCTTCTGTGCATTTCCAAGTCTAATTCTGTCACTAAATCCATACCGGTGACCCAGCGCCTAAATACTAGGCCTCAAATTTAAATCCCTCTAAATCTCTCGTTACCCACCGCTGTACTGTTGTTGCTGGGCAAGATATTTAGTGTCCGTCAAAGCACATTTTTTGTTCTGGGTTGAAGTACAATTCCCAATTTAGCAATTTCATAATTTAGTGGTTTCTGCTATATCAGAGCTATTTGAAATCTATCCCTAAAAGGGTATATAATATTGAAGGTGCACATAGGGTCATTCAGAATAACTTCACACACACGCTTCTGTGCATTTCCAAGTCTAATTCTGTCACTAAATCCATACCGGTGACCCAGCGCCTAAATACTAGGCCTCAAATTTAAATCCCTCTAAATCTCTCGTTACCCACCACTGTACTGTTGTTGCTGGGCAAGATATTTAGTGTCCGTCAAAGCACATTTTTTGTTCTGGGTTGAAGTACAATTCCCAATTTAGCAATTTCATAATTTAGTGGTTTCTGCTATATCAGAGCTATTTGAAATCTATCCCTAAAAGGGTATATAATATTCAAGGTGCACATTGGGTCATTCAGAATAACTTCACACACACCCGCTACTGTGTATTTCCAAGTCTAATTCTGTCACTAAACCCATACCTGTCACCCAGCGCCTAAATACTAGGCCTCAAATTTAAATCCCTCTAAATCTCTCGTTACCCACCGCTGTACTGTTGTTGCTGGGCAAGATATTTAGTGTCCGTCAAAGCACATTTTTTGTTCTGGGTTGAAGTACAATTCCCAATTTAGCAATTTCATAATTTAGTGGTTTCTGCTATATCAGAGCTATTTGAAATCTATCCCTAAAAGGGTATATAATATTGAAGGTGCACATAGGGTCATTCAGAATAACTTCACACACACGCTTCTGTGCATTTCCAAGTCTAATTCTGTCACTAAATCCATACCGGTGACCCAGCGCCTAAATACTAGGCCTCAAATTTAAATCCCTCTAAATCTCTCGTTACCCACCGCTGTACTGTTGTTGCTGGGCAAGATATTTAGTGTCCGTCAAAGCACATTTTTTGTTCTGGGTTGAAGTACAATTCCCAATTTAGCAATTTCATAATTTAGTGGTTCCTGCTATATCAGAGCTATTTGAAATCTATCCCAAAAAGGGTATATAATATTGAAGGTGCACATTGGGTCATTCAGAATAACTTCACACACACCCGCTACTGTGTATTTCCAAGTCTAATTCTGTCACTAAACCCATACCTGTCACCCAGCGCCTAAATACTAGGCCTCAAATTTAAATCCCTCTAAATCTCTCGTTACCCACCGCTGTACTGTTGTTGCTGGGCAAGATATTTAGTGTCCGTCAAAGCACATTTTTTGTTCTGGGTTGAAGTACAATTCCCAATTTAGCAATTTCATAATTTAGTGGTTTCTGCTATATCAGAGCTATTTGAAATCTATCCCTAAAAGGGTATATAATATTGAAGGTGCACATAGGGTCATTCAGAATAACTTCACACACACGCTTCTGTGCATTTCCAAGTCTAATTCTGTCACTAAATCCATACCGGTGACCCAGCGCCTAAATACTAGGCCTCAAATTTAAATCCCTCTAAATCTCTCGTTACCCACCGCTGTACTGTTGTTGCTGGGCAAGATATTTAGTGTCCGTCAAAGCACATTTTTTGTTCTGGGTTGAAGTACAATTCCCAATTTAGCAATTTCATAATTTAGTGGTTCCTGCTATATCAGAGCTATTTGAAATCTATCCCAAAAAGGGTATATAATATTGAAGGTGCACATTGGGTCATTCAGAATAACTTCACACACACCCGCTACTGTGTATTTCCAAGTCTAATTCTGTCACTAAACCCATACCTGTCACCCAGCGCCTAAATACTAGGCCTCAAATTTAAATCCCTCTAAATCTCTCGTTACCGCTGTACTGTTGTAGCTGGGAAAGTTATTTAGTGCCCGTCAAAGCACATTTTTTGTTCTGGGTTGAAGTACAATTCCCAATTTAGCAATTTCATAATTTAGTGGTTCCTGCTATATCAGAGCTATTTGAAATCTATCCCAAAAAGGGTATATAATATTCAAGGTGCACATTGGGTCATTCAGAATAACTTCACACACACGCTTCTGTGCATTTCCAAGTCTAATTCTGTCACTAAATCCATACCGGTCACCCAGCGCCTAAATACTAGGCCTCAAATTTATATCCCGCTGAATTTGAATACAATACATTGGGCCAAATAATATATTTGTTGTTGTGGTGAACCATAACAATGAGAAAAACATCTAGTAAGGGACGCGGACGTGGACATGGTCGTGGTGGTGTTAGTGGACCCTCTGGTGCTGGGAGAGGACGTGGCCGTTCTGCCACATCCACACGTCCTAGTGTACCAACTACCTCAGGTCCCAGTAGCCGCCAGAATTTACAGCGATATATGGTGGGGCCCAATGCCGTTCTAAGGATGGTAAGGCCTGAGCAGGTACAGGCATTAGTCAATTGGGTGGCCGACAGTGGATCCAGCACGTTCACATTATCTCCCACCCAGTCTTCTGCAGAAAGCGCACAGATGGCGCCTGAAAACCAACCCCATCAGTCTGTCACATCACCCCCATGCATACCAGGGAAACTGTCTCAGCCTCAAGTTATGCAGCAGTCTCTTATGCTGTTTGAAGACTCCGCTGGCAGGGTTTCCCAAGGGCATCCACCTAGCCCTTCCCCAGCGGTGAAAGACATAGAATGCACTGACGCACAACCACTTATGTTTCCTGATGATGAGGACATGGGAATACCACCTCAGCATGTCTCTGATGATGACGAAACACAGGTGCCAACTGCTGCGTCTTTCTGCAGTGTGCAGACTGAACAGGAGGTCAGGGATCAAGACTGGGTGGAAGACGATGCAGGGGACGATGAGGTCCTAGACCCCACATGGAATGAAGGTCGTGCCACTGACTTTCACAGTTCGGAGGAAGAGGCAGTGGTGAGACCGAGCCAACAGCGTAGCAAAAGAGGGAGCAGTGGGCAAAAGCAGAACACCCGCCGCCAAGAGACTCCGCCTGCTACTGACCGCCGCCATCTGGGACCGAGCACCCCAAAGGCAGCTTCAAGGAGTTCCCTGGCATGGCACTTCTTCAAACAATGTGCTGACGACAAGACCCGAGTGGTTTGCACGCTGTGCCATCAGAGCCTGAAGCGAGGCATTAACGTTCTGAACCTGAGCACAACCTGCATGACCAGGCACCTGCATGCAAAGCATGAACTGCAGTGGAGTAAACACCTTAAAACCAAGGAAGTCACTCAGGCTCCCCCTGCTACCTCTTCTGCTGCTGCCGCCTCGGCCTATTCTGCTGCTGCCGCCTCGGCCTCTTCCTCCGCCTCTGGAGGAACGTTGGCACCTGCCGCCCAGCAAACAGGGGATGTACCACCAACACCACCACCACCACCTCCGTCACCAAGCGTCTCAACCATGTCACACGCCAGCGTTCAGCTCTCCATCTCACAAACATTTGATAGAAAGCGTAAATTCCCACCTAGCCACCCTCGATCCCTGGCCCTGAATGCCAGCATTTCTAAACTACTGGCCTATGAAATGCTGTCATTTAGGCTGGTGGACACAGACAGCTTCAAACAGCTCATGTCGCTTGCTGTCCCACAGTATGTTGTTCCCAGCCGGCACTACTTCTCCAAGAGAGCCGTGCCTTCCCTGCACAACCAAGTATCCGATAAAATCAAGTGTGCACTGCGCAACGCCATCTGTAGCAAGGTCCACCTAACCACAGATACGTGGACCAGTAAGCACGGCCAGGGACGCTATATCTCCCTAACTGCACACTGGGTAAATGTAGTGGCAGCTGGGCCCCAGGCGGAGAGCTGTTTGGCGCACGTCCTGCCGCCGCCAAGGATCGCAGGGCAACATTCTTTGCCTCCTGTTGCCACCTCCTCCTTCTCGGCTTCCTCCTCCTCTTCTTCCACCTGCTCATCCAGTCAGCCACACACCTTCACCACCAACTTCAGCACAGCCCGGGGTAAACGTCAGCAGGCCATTCTGAAACTCATATGTTTGGGGGACAGGCCCCACACCGCACAGGAGTTGTGGCGGGGTATTGAACAACAGACCGACGAGTGGTTGCTGCCGGTGAGCCTCAAGCCCGGCCTGGTGGTGTGTGATAATGGGCGAAATCTCGTTGCAGCTCTGGGACTAGCCAATTTGACGCACATCCCTTGCTTGGCGCATGTGCTGAATTTGGTGGTGCAGAAGTTCATTCACAACTACCCCGACATGTCAGAGCTGCTGCATAAAGTGCGGGCCGTCTGTTCGCGCTTCCGGCGTTCACATCCTGCCGCTGCTCGCCTGTCTGCGCTACAGCGTAACTTCGGCCTTCCCGCTCACCGCCTCATATGCGACGTGCCCACCAGGTGGAACTCCACCTTGCACATGCTGGACAGACTGTGCGAGCAGCAGCAGGCCATAGTGGAGTTTCAGCTGCAGCACGCACGGGTCAGTCGCACTACAGAACAGCACCACTTCACCACCAATGACTGGGCCTCCATGCGAGACCTGTGTGCCCTGTTGCGCTGTTTCGAGTACTCCACCAACATGGCCAGTGGCGATGACACCGTTATCAGCGTTACAATACCACTTCTATGTCTCCTTGAGAAAACACTTAGGGCGATGATGGAACAGGAGGTGGCCCAGGAGGAGGAGGAGGAGGATGAGGAAGAGGGGTCATTTTTAGCACTTTCAGGCCAGTCTCTTCGAAGTGACTCAGAGGGAGGTTTTTTGCAACAGCAGAGGCCAGGTACAAATGTGGCCAGCCAGGGCCCACTACTGGAGGACGAGGAGGACGAGGATGAGGAGGAGGTGGAGGAGGATGAGGATGAAGCATGGTCACAGCGGGGTGGCACCCAACGCAGCTCGGGTCCATCACTGGTGCGTGGCTGGGGGGAAAGGCAGGACGATGACGATACGCCTCCCACAGAGGACAGCTTGTCCTTACCCCTGGGCAGCCTGGCACACATGAGCGACTACATGCTGCAGTGCCTGCGCAACGACAGCAGAGTTGCCCACATTTTAACCTGTGCGGACTACTGGGTTGCCACCCTGCTGGATCCACGCTACAAAGACAATGTGCCCACCTTACTTCCTGCACTGGAGCGTGATAGGAAGATGCGCGAGTACAAGCGCACGTTGGTAGACGCGCTACTGAGAGCATTCCCAAATGTCACAGGGGAACAAGTGGAAGCCCAAGGCCAAGGCAGAGGAGGAGCAAGAGGTCGCCAAGGCAGCTGTGTCACGGCCAGCTCCTCTGAGGGCAGGGTTAGCATGGCAGAGATGTGGAAAACTTTTGTCAACACGCCACAGCTAACTGCACCACCACCTGATACGCAACGTGTTAGCAGGAGGCAACATTTCACTAACATGGTGGAACAGTACGTGTGCACACCCCTCCACGTACTGACTGATGGTTCGGCCCCATTCAACTTCTGGGTCTCTAAATTGTCCACGTGGCCAGAGCTAGCCTTTTATGCCTTGGAGGTGCTGGCCTGCCCGGCAGCCAGCGTTTTGTCTGAACGTGTATTCAGCACGGCAGGGGGCGTCATTACAGACAAACGCAGCCGCCTGTCTACAGCCAATGTGGACAAGCTGACGTTCATAAAAATGAACCAGGCATGGATCCCACAGGACCTGTCCGTCCCTTGTCCAGATTAGACATTAACTACCTCCCCATAACCATATATTATTGGACTCCAGGGCACTTCCTCATTCAATCCTATTTTTATTTTCATTTTACCATTATATTGCGATGCTACCCAAAGTTGAATGAACCTCTCCTCTGCCTGTGTGCTAGGCCTAAATATATGCCAATGGACTGTTGCAGTGGTGGCTGACATGAAGCCTGATTCTCTGCTATGACATGCAGACTAATTCTCTGCTGACATGAAGCCAGATTGTCTGTTACGGGACCTCTCTCCTCTGCCTGGGTGCTGGGCCTAAATTTATGACAATGGACTGTTGCAGTGGTGGCTGACGTGAAGCCTGATTCTCTGCTATGACATGCAGACTGATTCTCTGCTGACATGAAGCCAGATCGTCTGTTACGGGACCTCTCTGCTCTGCCTGTGTGCTAGGCCTAAATATATGCCAATGGACTGTTGCAGTGGTGGGTGACGTGAAGCCTCATTCTCTGCTATGACATGCAGACTGATTCTCTGCTGACATGAAGCCAGATTGTCTGTTACGGGACCTCTCTGCTCTGCCTGTGTGCTAGGCCTAAATATATGCCAATGGACTGTTGCAGTGGTGGGTGACGTGAAGCCTCATTCTCTGCTATGACATGCAGACTGATTCTCTGCTGTCATGAAGCCAGATTGTCTGTTACGGGACCTCTCTGCTCTGCCTGTGTGCTAGGCCTAAATATATGCCAATGGACTGTTGCAGTGGTGGGTGACGTGAAGCCTCATTCTCTGCTATGACATGCAGACTGATTCTCTGCTGACATGAAGCCAGATTGTCTGTTACGGGACCTCTCTGCTCTGCCTGTGTGCTAGGCCTAAATATATGCCAATGGACTGTTGCAGTGGTGGGTGACGTGAAGCCTCATTCTCTGCTATGACATGCAGACTGATTCTCTGCTGTCATGAAGCCAGATTGTCTGTTACGGGACCTCTCTGCTCTGCCTGTGTGCTAGGCCTAAATATATGCCAATGGACTGTTGCAGTGGTGGGTGACGTGAAGCCTCATTCTCTGCTATGACATGCAGACTGATTCTCTGCTGACATGAAGCCAGATTGTCTGTTACGGGACCTCTCTGCTCTGCCTGTGTGCTAGGCCTAAATATATGCCAATGGACTGTTGCAGTGGTGGGTGACGTGAAGCCTCATTCTCTGCTATGACATGCAGACTGATTCTCTGCTGTCATGAAGCCAGATTGTCTGTTACGGGACCTCTCTGCTCTGCCTGTGTGCTAGGCCTAAATATATGCCAATGGACTGTTGCAGTGGTGGGTGACGTGAAGCCTCATTCTCTGCTATGACATGCAGACTAATTCTCTGCTGACATGAAGACAGATTCTCTGTTACGGGACCTCTCTCCTCTGCCTGTGTGTGTGCTGGGCCTAAATATATGCCAATGGACTGTTGCAGTGGTGGCTGACGTGAAGCCTCATTCTCTGCTATGACATGCAGACTGATTCTCTGCTGACATGAAGCCAGATTCTCTGTTACGGGACCTCTCTCCTCTGCCTGTGTGTGTGCTGGGCCTAAATATATGCCAATGGACTGTTGCAGTGGTGGCTGACGTGAAGCCTCATTCTCTGCTATGACATGCAGACTGATTCTCTGCTGACATGAAGCCAGATTCTCTGTTACGGGACCTCTCTCCTCTGCCTGTGTGTGTGCTGGGCCTAAATATATGCCAATGGACTGTTGCAGTGGTGGCTGACGTGAAGCCTCATTCTCTGCTATGACATGCAGACTGATTCTCTGCTGACATGAAGCCAGATTCTCTGTTACGGGACCTCTCTCCTCTGCCTGTGTGTGTGCTGGGCCTAAATATATGCCAATGGACTGTTGCAGTGGTGGCTGACGTGAAGCCTCATTCTCTGCTATGACATGCAGACTAATTCTCTGCTGACATGAAGACAGATTCTCTGTTACGGGACCTCCCTCCTCTGCCTGGGTGCTGGGCCTAAATATATGCCAATGGACTGTTGCAGTGGTGGCTGACGTGAAGCCTCATTCTCTGCTATGACATGCAGACTGATTCTCTGCTGACATGAAGCCAGATTCTCTGTTACGGGACCTCTCTCCTCTGCCTGTGTGTGTGCTGGGCCTAAATATATGCCAATGGACTGTTGCAGTGGTGGCTGACGTGAAGCCTCATTCTCTGCTATGACATGCAGACTGATTCTCTGCTGACATGAAGCCAGATTCTCTGTTACGGGACCTCTCTCCTCTGCCTGTGTGTGTGCTGGGCCTAAATATATGCCAATGGACTGTTGCAGTGGTGGCTGACGTGAAGCCTCATTCTCTGCTATGACATGCAGACTAATTCTCTGCTGACATGAAGACAGATTCTCTGTTACGGGACCTCCCTCCTCTGCCTGGGTGCTGGGCCTAAATATATGCCAATGGACTGTTGCAGTGGTGGCTGACGTGAAGCCTCATTCTCTGCTATGACATGCAGACTGATTCTCTGCTGACATGAAGACAGATTCTCTGTTACGGGACCTCTCTCCTCTGCCTGTGTGCTAGGCCTAAATATATGCCAATGGACTGTTGCAGTGGTGGGTGACGTGAAGCCTCATTCTCTGCTATGACATGCAGACTGATTCTCTGCTGTCATGAAGCCAGATTGTCTGTTACGGGACCTCTCTGCTCTGCCTGTGTGCTAGGCCTAAATATATGCCAATGGACTGTTGCAGTGGTGGGTGACGTGAAGCCTCATTCTCTGCTATGACATGCAGACTAATTCTCTGCTGACATGAAGACAGATTCTCTGTTACGGGACCTCTCTCCTCTGCCTGTGTGTGTGCTGGGCCTAAATATATGCCAATGGACTGTTGCAGTGGTGGCTGACGTGAAGCCTCATTCTCTGCTATGACATGCAGACTGATTCTCTGCTGACATGAAGCCAGATTCTCTGTTACGGGACCTCTCTCCTCTGCCTGTGTGCTAGGCCTAAATATATGCCAATGGACTGTTGCAGTGGTGGCTGACGTGAAGCCTCATTCTCTGCTATGACATGCAGACTAATTCTCTGCTGACATGAAGACAGATTCTCTGTTACGGGACCTCTCTCCTCTGCCTGGGTGCCGGGGCCTAAATATCTGAGAATGGACTGTTCCAGTGGTGGGTGACGGGAAGCCAGATTCTCTGCTATGGAACCTCTCTCCAATTGATTTTGGTTAATTTTTATTTATTTAATTTTTATTTTAATTAATTTCCCTATCCACATTTGTTTGCAGGGGATTTACCTACATGTTGCTGCCTTTTGCAGCCCTCTAGCCCTTTCCTGGGCTGTTTTACAGCCGTTTTAGTGCCGAAAAGTTCGGGTCCCCATTGACTTCAATGGGGTTCGGGTTCGGGACGAAGTTCGGATCGGGTTCGGATCCCGAACCCGAACATTTCCGGGATGTTCGGCCGAACTTCTCGAACCCGAACATCCAGGTGTTCGCTCAACTCTACATGAGGCCTATATCTGAAAATTCTGTGTGTTTTTGCAAAAAAAAAAATGCAAAAACAAAGCAAAAAACAGAATGGAATGGATATAATTTTTTTGAAGTCATTCCATGTATTCAACTTCCTGTCCAGGCTCTTTAACTACACATAGCCTAAACTTCTAATAAAAAAATAAAAAAAAATACATATTCTGTGAATATCGTGTTTAAAACCAAAAAAAAAAAAAAAAAAACACTACTCATTTCTGACAGTGTACAGTTAAATTCAGCCCAACACAAACAGCCTTCATCTGTGCCTGATAAGGGCTGACAATAAGGGCTCATGCACAATACATAAAATAAAACATTTGAGGTACACAGAGGTTTCAGAAGAAATTTGATTTGTAGCAAAGCCGAATTTCCTCGTGCTTTGTAGTAATGAATAGATTTTCATGAAATGGCGGTAATAATAAAAAAAAAAATCATACTTACCTGATCTATTTGAGTGCGAAGAGGCCGCATCTGCCTTCTTACTTGAAGACCGCATGTGAAATTTTGTGTGTGGTGACATATGAAGTCACCATGCCGGCCGACGAGATGACACCATGCGCCGCGCAAGATTTCACGCTGGATCTTCAAGCAAGATGGCCACGGCGGCCTCTTCGCTATCCAATGGATTAGGTAAGTATGATAAAAAAAATTTTTCATTTGCAAACAGTAAAATGCTTTAATGTGGATATTCAGATGCTGCAATCAGTGATGAATACAGCATCTGAGGGGTTCATGATGGGCGTTGGCGCAATCGCTGTTCCCTGTCATTGCACCACTATTTACAAAGAAATGCGCTGTGTGATGAAGTAATTCATCACTAAGCAAAAATTTTTTGTTAAATTTAGCGAAGCAGCCACACCTCAGTGCAGCACAATATAAGGCCCCTGCAAAACCAAATACCACAATGTAGCACAAAATTCTGCCACTGCAGAGCCAAATACCACAGTGTAGCACAATATACTGTTCCAGCAGAACTGAATTCCACAGAGCAGCACAATATATTGCCCCAGCAAAGCAAAATACTGCTCCAGCAGAAGCAAATACCACAATGCAGAACAGTATACTGTCACATCAGCACAAAATGCCACCCTGAAAGCTTCCCCTCTGGAATGGCCAGTGCCATCTGCCGCTTTCTGTCCTCCTCCTCCTCGTTTCTGTGGAAGTGAGACATGAGCCACAGCACATAGTTAGCCCTACCTTCAGAATCCTGCTTTGTCTTTCGGTAGGGGAATACAGCACTACATACCTAATTCAGAGGCAGCATGGTGGCTCAGTGGTTAGCACTGGTGACTTGCAGCGCTGTGGGGTCCTAGATTCAAATCTGAACAAGGACAACATCTGGAGTTCGTATGTCCTCCCTGTGTTTGTGTGGGTTTCCTCCAGGTACTCTGGTTTCCTCCCACAATAAAAATACATAATGATAGGAAACTTAGACTGTAAGCTCCACTGGGGACAGCAAGTGATGCTAATGCCTGTAGAGTGCTGCAGAATATGTCAGCGCTCAGTGAGCAAAATAAATATTACATCCAGTGACATCTCCTCCAATATAAAAATTCTCTTTCCTCATCTTCTCTATTAAGCCTTAAGCACACGGCCATTGTGCGGCCGTTCCGTGCATTGTAGATCGCAATTTGCGGTCCTCAATGCACGGGCAACGTCCGTACGGTGGCCTGGACGGATCCAGACCTATTCAACTTGAATAGGTCCGTGATCCGTCCCCACCGCCAAAAAATATAACATGTTTAAAATTTTTGCTGTGTGGAGGCACGGACAGAAACACTCCGTAGTGCTTCTGTGCCAACACTCCGCACCGCAGCTCCGGATTGTGGACCTATTCAAGTGAATGGGTCCGCATCCGTTATGCGGGGAGCACACGGCCGGGTCCTGCATATTGCGGGCCACAATGCGGCAACGGCTGGGCAGCGTCCGTGTGCATGAGTCCTTAGGACCATCATGGCCTTAAGACCATCATGTCGACTTCCTTCAGCCATGTTCCATCTCTGCAAAGTTTGTCATGCAGACATCTTAGATTCCTCACTTTTGCATCATCCTCTCCACCCTAGTGTCCCAATAGTGTCATCCTGCTGTCACCACAATACTGACTCGAAAACAATGAAGAATGTTACACAAAGTATTTTATTTTTTGCAGTTTGTTCTTGTTAATACCATTCTTTCAAAAGATGTTGGAATCAAGGTTCTTTGCTAAAAGCATTGGTTTAATTTAAAAGAAGGTTGCAGTGTCAGGTTTTCTGTGCATTGTTACTTGGAATCATTTTATTTTGAAGAATAACTTTGTACTGAGCAATATTTTTCAGAAAATTGTTTCCCCCCACAGTTCAACCTATTATCTATAACAGTTCTCAGGCACCATAGAATCTATATATGTCACTTACCTTTGTCTGTCCTCTGTATTGACGGACTTCTACAAACACTTCTATGATTACAAACGTAACTATCTTTCTCTAGTTATGCCAGAATTGATCACATCCAGCATAGCCCCAATGACTATAATTTGACCTGGTGGGGAACTGGCTTATTTCTGACATAAGTGCCAAAAAACTATGATTGCCGCAGAGGAGCAGACAGTATATGATGAACTCCAGCAGGCTGTTCCTGTACTGGGACAGCCTGCTGAAAGATTTTAACCCCTTTCCAACTGCTCCAAATAAATTTACATTGGCAGTTGGGCATTTAAAAATGGAGCCTGCTTACAAGCGGAGCGGATGCCATAGCCACCGGGTGCCCACTATTTTAAACAGAAAACACCCAAGACTAAAGTATACAAACGATGATAACATATACATTTAACCCGTCAGGTGATCAAATATGCGAAGTAATCTGGGAAGTAAAAGAACGGGAGCATGCACTCCCCACTGTGCTCTGGCTCCCCATGGCAAGGATCGCCATGAAAAAAGTTTTAAAAAATATTTTAAAAAATATATAAAAATTCCAATCACTCCCCTTTTCCCAAAAGTAAAATAAAAATACATAGATAATTACAAAAATTAACATAATGGCCATGCGAAAATAACCATACTATTAAAACGTAAAAAACTTAAAACGCAAGAGGGGAAAAAAATTGCAATTTCGATGTGTTTTGGTTGCTTCACCTCGCACAAAAATTGAATGAAAAGCAATAAAAAAGTCATACACAACCCAAAATTTTGTGGTATCCTTGTAATCGTTGTGACCCATAGAATAAAAATAACACCACATTGTATGCAACCATAAATGGTACCATTAGAAATTGCATCTTGTCCCTCAAAAAACAAGCCCCCATATGGCTATGTGAATGAAAAAGTAAAACAGTTATGGCTTTGGGAGGGCTGGAAGTAAAAAATGAAAATGAAAAAGAAAAAAATGGAAAATCACCCAGTCTTGAAAGGGTTAATGCTGGGTTAATGCTAGTGTGAAACTAGCCTTATACACCCAACACTTGTCTGCAACATTATTCTGATGCCAGCCATTTTTAATCCTCAGGGGCCTTGGTTGCTGATCAAAGCATCTGACTGGTTAGACAGAGAGAGTGGTCTCCCTCTGTCCCCAGCTCATCCCCTTCCCATGATGCAACGTAATAGCAGCTGGAGGCCAAGTGAAGACCCCCAGGCCTGACATCTTATTGATCCGACTGCACTCTGCCAGAGGCAAAATGTAATATACTGCAAAAAAGATTTGTTACAGTGCATTGTACAAGCAATCACATGTTCAAGTCCTCTAGAAAAGTTTAATAAGGTTTTTAAAATTAAAGGCATATTATAATTTTAAAAACTTTAAAATTTATTATATGCACAGAGATATCTCCCAATGAAATATCATTTTCTTTGCATATCATTTTCCCGAGGAGAATTGCCATTGTGTCCATACACAGCTTGTGTCCCTCAGGAGAGCAGTACCCATTTAGGTCCATTTATCATATGAAAATTTAAGCAATAAAAAAAAAAAAAAACATTATTAGTACTGCTGCATCTGAAAAAAAAACAGGAAAAAAAAAAATGACAGCATAGCATTTGTTTTCCAATACACCCCATAAATAATTTATTATAGTTTCTCAATACATTATATGAGACATTAAACAGTGCCACTAAATATACAACTCATCCCACAAAATAAAGCCCTCATTTTGCTATAACGAGAAAAAAAAATGTGGCTGCCTGGAAGAGATTAAACAAAACCATGTAAACCATGCTCTAACAGCAATGATATAATCCAGCACTGCATTTAAAGTACAACTACCGGGCTTTACATGGGTCTATTTCATTTGTTATTTGTGTGACATCCACAGTACTCCCATAACAGTGACATCCACAGTGGCCCTAAAGCAGTGACATTCACAGTGGCCCCGTAACAATGACACCCACAGTGCTTCCCTTAAAAGTGGCATCCACAGTGCCCCCCTTAACAGTGGCATCCACAGATCTCCCAGAACAGTGAAATCCACAGTGGTCCCCCCCTTAACAGTGACCTCTACAGTGGCCTGCCCCTCTAACTGTGACCTCCACACCACCACGCCCCCTTAACAGTAACCTATAACAGTAAAGAAAAATGCAGTTGTTATGGAAACCTGGTCTCCAAGGTGTCATGTGACTTGTTAGTGTTACAAGTAGTGATGAGTGGCAGGGATCATATTCGAATTCACAATATTTTGCGAACATTTTGTAGAATATTCGGCGAATATTCGCAAATTCGAATATTCGTTATATTCTCCAATTTTTTACTCAACAAGGTAAAAAATCAACAAGGTAATGATCACGTTATATGCAAATTTTTCGTAATGCAAATTTTTATCAATACATTTTTCAATTGCCGAGCAAAAACATGATTCCTCCCTGCTTCTTGCTTGTGGGCCAATGAGTCATAGCACTATATTGAATACCGTATTTATCGGCGTATAACACGCACTTTTTCCCCCTGAAAATAGGGGGCAAATTATGTATGCGTGTTATACGCCGATATAATGTTAAGAAGAGGTATAACATTAAGACGGCGCAGCGCCTGCCGCAGCTCCCTCCTCATGCGCCGCCTGTCCCAGCTCCCTCTGTCATGCGGCGCCTGCCCCAGCTCACTCTGTCATGCGCCGCCTGCCTGTTCATTAATAAAGTGAGATAAGCAGGCAGGCGGCGCATGAGGAGGGAGCTGGGGCAGGCGGCGCATGAGGAGGGAGCTGGGGCAGGCGGCACATGAGGAGGGAGCTGGGGCAGGCGGCGCATGAGGAGGGAGCTGGGGCAGGCGGCGCATGAGGAGGGAGCTGAGACAGGAGATGCTGGTCTGTGCCGTCTTAATGATATACCTCTGGTACTACAGTAAGTACCGTACAGAGCATATACAAGAGATCAGATTGAATGTTTAACAGTTGCGGGCCCCGGTGTATTAGAGTAGGGTCACTGCACCGGGCCCCGCCATGAGTGTCCCCGCCTCCTCTCTCCACACCGATCCATCTGATGGGGGATCTGTAGATGACACTTATGGGGATCTGTGGATGACATAAGTGTCATCCACAGAGCCCCATAAGTGTCATCCTTTTACATTATTTACCTTATAAGTAGTAATAATATTAATAAAAAAAAGTTCTGAGCTACCCTTTTCTTCCTGAAATTTCCCTCTTAAAATTAAGGTGCGTGTTATACGCCTGTGCGTGTTATATGCTGATAAATACGGTATATTCGTTTTTTAGAATATTCGTAATATTCTAAAACAAGAATATATAGCAATACAGCGAATATCCGAAAAAAACCAAATATAGAGCAATTTAGCTAATATAGTGCTATAATCTTCTTTGTCTAATAGTTGTAATTTTTTTCTCATCTGAAATTCAGATTGGAAAAAAATATTAGCTAAATTGCTCTATATTCGTTTTTTCGAATATTCACTATATTGCTATATATTCTTGTTTTAGAATAATCCGAATATTCACAAAAACTAATATATTTGTTTTTAGAATATACGTAATATTCTAAAACAAGAATTTATAGCAATATAGCGAATATTCAAAAAAAATTTAAGAATATAGAGTAATTTAGCTAATATAGTGCTATAATCTTTATTTTCAATAGTTAATTTTTTTTTCCAATCTGAACTTCAGATGAGAAAAAAATTACAACTGTTAGACAAAGAAGATTATAGCACTATATTAGCTAAATTGCTCGATATTAGAGTTGAGCGAACACCTGGATGTTCGGGTTCGAGAAGTTCGGCCGAACATCCCGGAAATGTTCGGGTTCGGGATCCGAACCCGATCCGAACTTCGTCCCGAACCCGAACCCCATTGAAGTCAAAGGGGACCCGAACTTTTCGGCACTAAAAAGGCTGTAACACAGCCCAGGAAAGAGCTAGAGGGCTGCAAAAGGCAGCAACATGTAGGTAAATCCCCTGCAAACAAATGTGGATAGGGAAATGAATTAAAATAAAAATTAACCAAAATCAATTGGAGAGAGGTTCCATAGCAGAGAATCTGGCTTCCCGTCACCCACCACTGGAACAGTCCATTCTCAGATATTTAGGCCCCGGCACCCAGGCAGAGGAGAGAGGTCCCGTAACAGAGAATCTGTCTTCATGTCAGCAGAGAATTAGTCTGCATGTCATAGCAGAGAATGAGGCTTCACGTCAGCCACCACTGCAACAGTCCATTGGCATATATTTAGGCCCAGCACACACACAGGCAGAGGAGAGAGGTCCCGTAACAGAGAATCTGGCTTCATGTCAGCAGAGAATCAGTCTGCATGTCATAGCAGAGAATGAGGCTTCACGTCAGCCACCACTGCAACAGTCCATTGGCATATATTTAGGCCCAGCACACACACAGGCAGAGGAGAGAGGTCCCGTAACAGAGGATCTGGCTTCATGTCAGCAGAGAATCAGTCTGCATGTCATAGCAGAGAATGAGGCTTCACGTCAGCCACCACTGCAACAGTCCATTGGCATATATTTAGGCCCAGCACACACACAGGCAGAGGAGAGAGGTCCCGTAACAGAGAATCTGTCTTCATGTCAGCAGAGAATTAGTCTGCATGTCATAGCAGAGAATGAGGCTTCACGTCAGCCACCACTGCAACAGTCCATTGGCATATATTTAGGCCCAGCACACACACAGGCAGAGGAGAGAGGTCCCGTAACAGAGAATCTGGCTTCATGTCAGCAGAGAATCAGTCTGCATGTCATAGCAGAGAATGAGGCTTCACGTCAGCCACCACTGCAACAGTCCATTGGCATATATTTAGGCCCAGCACACACACAGGCAGAGGAGAGAGGTCCCGTAACAGAGAATCTGGCTTCATGTCAGCAGAGAATCAGTCTGCATGTCATAGCAGAGAATGAGGCTTCACGTCAGCCACCACTGCAACAGTCCATTGGCATATATTTAGGCCCAGCACACACACAGGCAGAGGAGAGAGGTCCCGTAACAGAGGATCTGGCTTCATGTCAGCAGAGAATCAGTCTGCATGTCATAGCAGAGAATGAGGCTTCACGTCAGCCACCACTGCAACAGTCCATTGGCATATATTTAGGCCCAGCACACACACAGGCAGAGGAGAGAGGTCCCGTAACAGAGAATCTGTCTTCATGTCAGCAGAGAATTAGTCTGCATGTCATAGCAGAGAATGAGGCTTCACGTCAGCCACCACTGCAACAGTCCATTGGCATATATTTAGGCCCAGCACACACACAGGCAGAGGAGAGAGGTCCCGTAACAGAGAATCTGGCTTCATGTCAGCAGAGAATCAGTCTGCATGTCATAGCAGAGAATGAGGCTTCACGTCAGCCACCACTGCAACAGTCCATTGGCATATATTTAGGCCCAGCACACACACAGGCAGAGGAGAGAGGTCCCGTAACAGAGAATCTGGCTTCATGTCAGCAGAGAATCAGTCTGCATGTCATAGCAGAGAATGAGGCTTCACGTCAGCCACCACTGCAACAGTCCATTGGCATATATTTAGGCCCAGCACACACACAGGCAGAGGAGAGAGGTCCCGTAACAGAGAATCTGTCTTCATGTCAGCAGAGAATCAGTCTGCATGTCATAGCAGAGAATGAGGCTTCACGTCAGCCACCACTGCAACAGTCCATTGGCATATATTTAGGCCCAGCACCCAGGCAGAGGAGGGAGGTCCCGTAACAGAGAATCTGTCTTCATGTCAGCAGAGAATTAGTCTGCATGTCATAGCAGAGAATGAGGCTTCACGTCAGCCACCACTGCAACAGTCCATTGGCATATATTTAGGCCCAGCACCCAGGCAGAGGAGGGAGGTCCCGTAACAGAGAATCTGTCTTCATGTCAGCAGAGAATTAGTCTGCATGTCATAGCAGAGAATGAGGCTTCACGTCAGCCACCACTGCAACAGTCCATTGGCATATATTTAGGCCCAGCACACACACAGGCAGAGGAGAGAGGTCCCGTAACAGAGAATCTGTCTTCATGTCAGCAGAGAATCAGTCTGCATGTCATAGCAGAGAATGAGGCTTCACGTCAGCCACCACTGCAACAGTCCATTGGCATATATTTAGGCCTAGCACACAGGCAGAGGAGAGAGGTCCCGTAACAGACAATCTGGCTTCATGTCAGCAGAGAATCAGTCTGCATGTCATAGCAGAGAATGAGGCTTCACGTCACCCACCACTGCAACAGTCCATTGGCATATATTTAGGCCTAGCACACAGGCAGAGCAGAGAGGTCCCGTAACAGACAATCTGGCTTCATGACAGCAGAGAATCAGTCTGCATGTCATAGCAGAGAATGAGGCTTCACGTCACCCACCACTGCAACAGTCCATTGGCATATATTTAGGCCTAGCACACAGGCAGAGCAGAGAGGTCCCGTAACAGACGATCTGGCTTCATGTCAGCAGAGAATCAGTCTGCATGTCATAGCAGAGAATGAGGCTTCACGTCAGCCACCACTGCAACAGTCCATTGGCATATATTTAGGCCTAGCACACAGGCAGAGGAGAGAGGTCCCGTAACAGACAATCTGGCTTCATGTCAGCAGAGAATCAGTCTGCATGTCATAGCAGAGAATGAGGCTTCACGTCACCCACCACTGCAACAGTCCATTGGCATATATTTAGGCCTAGCACACAGGCAGAGCAGAGAGGTCCCGTAACAGACAATCTGGCTTCATGACAGCAGAGAATCAGTCTGCATGTCATAGCAGAGAATGAGGCTTCACGTCACCCACCACTGCAACAGTCCATTGGCATATATTTAGGCCTAGCACACAGGCAGAGCAGAGAGGTCCCGTAACAGACGATCTGGCTTCATGTCAGCAGAGAATCAGTCTGCATGTCATAGCAGAGAATCAGGCTTCACGTCAGCCACCACTGCAACAGTCCATTGTCATAAATTTAGGCCCAGCACCCAGGCAGAGGAGAGAGGTCCCGTAACAGACAATCTGGCTTCATGTCAGCAGAGAATTAGTCTGCATGTCATAGCAGAGAATCAGGCTTCATGTCAGCCACCACTGCAACAGTCCATTGGCATATATTTAGGCCTAGCACACAGGCAGAGGAGAGGTTCATTCAACTTTGGGTAGCCTCGCAATATAATGGTAAAATGAAAATAAAAATAGGATTGAATGAGGAAGTGCCCTGGAGTCCAATAATATATGGTTATGGGGAGGTAGTTAATGTCTAATCTGGACAAGGGACGGACAGGTCCTGTGGGATCCATGCCTGGTTCATTTTTATGAACGTCAGCTTGTCCACATTGGCTGTAGACAGGCGGCTGCGTTTGTCTGTAATGACGCCCCCTGCCGTGCTGAATACACGTTCAGACAAAACGCTGGCTGCCGGGCAGGCCAGCACCTCCAAGGCATAAAAGGCTAGCTCTGGCCACGTGGACAATTTAGAGACCCAGAAGTTGAATGGGGCCGAACCATCAGTCAGTACGTGGATTGGTATGCACACGTACTGTTCCACCATGTTAGTGAAATGTTGCCTCCTGCTAACACGTTGCGTATCAGGTGGTGGTGCAGTTAGCTGTGGCGTGTTGACAAAAGTTTTCCACATCTCTGCCATGCTAACCCTGCCCTCAGAGGAGCTGGCCGTGACACAGCTGCCTTGGCGACCTCTTGCTCCTCCTCTGCCTTGGCCTTGGGCTTCCACTTGTTCCCCTGTGACATTTGGGAATGCTCTCAGTAGCGCGTCTACCAACGTGCGCTTGTACTCGCGCATCTTCCTATCACGCTCCAGTGCAGGAAGTAAGGTGGGCACATTGTCTTTGTAGCGTGGATCCAGCAGGGTGGCAACCCAGTAGTCCGCACAGGTTAAAATGTGGGCAACTCTGCTGTCGTTGCGCAGGCACTGCAGCATGTAGTCGCTCATGTGTGCCAGGCTGCCCAGGGGTAAGGACAAGCTGTCCTCTGTGGGAGGCGTATCGTCATCGTCCTGCCTTTCCCCCCAGCCACGCACCAGTGACGGACCCGAGCTGCGTTGGGTGCCACCCCGCTGTGACCATGCTTCATCCTCATCCTCCTCCACCTCCTCCTCATCCTCGTCCTCCTCGTCCTCCAGTAGTGGGCCCTGGCTGGCCACATTTGTACCTGGCCTCTGCTGTTGCCAAAAACCTCCCTCTGAGTCACTTCGAAGAGACTGGCCTGAAAGTGCTAAAAATGACCCCTCTTCCTCCTCCTCCTCCTCCTCCTGGGCCACCTCCTCTTCCATCATCGCCCTAAGTGTTTTCTCAAGGAGACATAGAAGTGGTATTGTAACGCTGATAACGGTGTCATCGCCACTGGCCATGTTGGTGGAGTACTCGAAACAGCGCAACAGGGCACACAGGTCTCGCATGGAGGCCCAGTCATTGGTGGTGAAGTGGTGCTGTTCTGTAGTGCGACTGACCCGTGCGTGCTGCAGCTGAAACTCCACTATGGCCTGCTGCTGCTCGCACAGTCTGTCCAGCATGTGCAAGGTGGAGTTCCACCTGGTGGGCACGTCGCATATGAGGCGGTGAGCGGGAAGGCCGAAGTTACGCTGTAGCGCAGACAGGCGAGCAGCAGCAGGATGTGAACGCCGGAAGCGCGAACAGACGGCCCGCACTTTATGCAGCAGCTCTGACATGTCGGGGTAGTTGTGAATGAACTTCTGCACCACCAAATTCAGCACATGCGCCAAGCAAGGGATGTGCGTCAAATTGGCTAGTCCCAGAGCTGCAACGAGATTTCGCCCATTATCACACACCACCAGGCCGGGCTTGAGGCTCACCGGCAGCAACCACTCGTCGGTCTGTTGTTCAATACCCCGCCACAACTCCTGTGCGGTGTGGGGCCTGTCCCCCAAACATATGAGTTTCAGAATGGCCTGCTGACGTTTACCCCGGGCTGTGCTGAAGTTGGTGGTGAAGGTGTGTGGCTGACTGGATGAGCAGGTGGAAGAAGAGGAGGAGGAAGCCGAGAAGGAGGAGGTGGCAACAGGAGGCAAAGAATGTTGCCCTGCGATCCTTGGCGGCGGAAGGACGTGCGCCAAACAGCTCTCCGCCTGGGGCCCAGCTGCCACTACATTTACCCAGTGTGCAGTTAGGGAGATATAGCGTCCCTGGCCGTGCTTACTGGTCCACGTATCTGTGGTTAGGTGGACCTTGCTACAGATGGCGTTGCGCAGTGCACACTTGATTTTATCGGATACTTGGTTGTGCAGGGAAGGCACGGCTCTCTTGGAGAAGTAGTGCCGGCTGGGAACAACATACTGTGGGACAGCAAGCGACATGAGCTGTTTGAAGCTGTCTGTGTCCACCAGCCTAAATGACAGCATTTCATAGGCCAGTAGTTTAGAAATGCTGGCATTCAGGGCCAGGGATCGAGGGTGGCTAGGTGGGAATTTACGCTTTCTATCAAATGTTTGTGAGATGGAGAGCTGAACGCTGGCGTGTGACATGGTTGAGACGCTTGGTGACGGAGGTGGTGGTGGTGGTGTTGGTGGTACATCCCCTGTTTGCTGGGCGGCAGGTGCCAACGTTCCTCCAGAGGCGGAGGAAGAGGCCGAGGCGGCAGCAGCAGAATAGGCCGAGGCGGCAGCAGCAGAAGAGGTAGCAGGGGGAGCCTGAGTGACTTCCTTGGTTTTAAGGTGTTTACTCCACTGCAGTTCATGCTTTGCATGCAGGTGCCTGGTCATGCAGGTTGTGCTCAGGTTCAGAACGTTAATGCCTCGCTTCAGGCTCTGATGGCACAGCGTGCAAACCACTCGGGTTTTGTCGTCAGCACATTGTTTGAAGAAGTGCCATGCCAGGGAACTCCTTGAAGCTGCCTTTGGGGTGCTCGGTCCCAGATGGCGGCGGTCAGTAGCATGCGGAGTCTCTTGGCGGCGGGTGTTCTGCTTTTGCCCACTGCTCCCTCTTTTGCTACGCTGTTGGCTCGGTCTCACCACTGCCTCTTCCTCCGAACTGTGAAAGTCAGTGGCACGACCTTCATTCCATGTGGGGTCTAGGACCTCATCGTCCCCTGCATCGTCTTCCACCCAGTCTTGATCCCTGACCTCCTGTTCAGTCTGCACACTGCAGAAAGACGCAGCAGTTGGCACCTGTGTTTCGTCATCATCAGAGACATGCTGAGGTGGTATTCCCATGTCCTCATCATCAGGAAACATAAGTGGTTGTGCGTCAGTGCATTCTATGTCTTTCACCGCTGGGGAAGGGCTAGGTGGATGCCCTTGGGAAACCCTGCCAGCGGAGTCTTCAAACAGCATAAGAGACTGCTGCATAACTTGAGGCTGAGACAGTTTCCCTGGTATGCATGGGGGTGATGTGACAGACTGATGGGGTTGGTTTTCAGGCGCCATCTGTGCGCTTTCTGCAGAAGACTGGGTGGGAGATAATGTGAACGTGCTGGATCCACTGTCGGCCACCCAATTGACTAATGCCTGTACCTGCTCAGGCCTTACCATCCTTAGAACGGCATTGGGCCCCACCATATATCGCTGTAAATTCTGGCGGCTACTGGGACCTGAGGTAGTTGGTACACTAGGACGTGTGGATGTGGCAGAACGGCCACGTCCTCTCCCAGCACCAGAGGGTCCACTAACACCACCACGACCATGTCCACGTCCGCGTCCCTTACTAGATGTTTTTCTCATTGTTATGGTTCACCACAACAACAAATATATTATTTGGCCCAATGTATTGTATTCAAATTCAGCGGGATATAAATTTGAGGCCTAGTATTTAGGCGCTGGGTGACCGGTATGGATTTAGTGACAGAATTAGACTTGGAAATGCACAGAAGCGTGTGTGTGTGAAGTTATTCTGAATGACCCAATGTGCACCTTGAATATTATATACCCTTTTAGGGATAGATTTCAAATAGCTCTGATATAGCAGAAACCACTAAATTATGAAATTGCTAAATTGGGAATTGTATTTCAACCCAGAACAAAAAATGTGCTTTGACGGACACTAAATAACTTTCCCAGCCACAACAGGACAGCGTTAACGAGAGATTTAGCAGGATATAAATTTGAGGCCTAGTATTTAGGCGCTGGGTGACAGGTATGGGTTTAGTGACAGAATTAGACTTAGAAATACACAGTAGCGGGTGTGTGTGAAGTTATTCTGAATGACCCAATGTGCACCTTGAATATTATATACCCTTTTAGGGATAGATTTCAAATAGCTCTGATATAGCAGAAACCACTAAATTATGAAATTGCTAAATTGGGAATTGTATTTCAACCCAGAACAAAAAATGTGCTTTGACGGACACTAAATAACTTTCCCAGCCACAACAGGACAGCGTTAACGAGAGATTTAGCAGGATATAAATTTGAGGCCTAGTATTTAGGCGCTGGGTGACAGGTATGGGTTTAGTGACAGAATTAGACTTAGAAATACACAGTAGCGGGTGTGTGTGAAGTTATTCTGAATGACCCAATGTGCACCTTGAATATTATATACCCTTTTAGGGATAGATTTCAAATAGCTCTGATATAGCAGAAACCACTAAATTATGAAATTGCTAAATTGGGAATTGTATTTCAACCCAGAACAAAAAATGTGCTTTGACGGACACTAAATAACTTTCCCAGCCACAACAGGACAGCGTTAACGAGAGATTTAGCAGGATATAAATTTGAGGCCTAGTATTTAGGCGCTGGGTGACAGGTATGGGTTTAGTGACAGAATTAGACTTAGAAATACACAGTAGCGGGTGTGTGTGAAGTTATTCTGAATGACCCAATGTGCACCTTGAATATTATATACCCTTTTAGGGATAGATTTCAAATAGCTCTGATATAGCAGAAACCACTAAATTATGAAATTGCTAAATTGGGAATTGTATTTCAACCCAGAACAAAAAATGTGCTTTGACGGACACTAAATAACTTTCCCAGCCACAACAGGACAGCGTTAACGAGAGATTTAGCAGGATATAAATTTGAGGCCTAGTATTTAGGCGCTGGGTGACAGGTATGGGTTTAGTGACAGAATTAGACTTAGAAATACACAGTAGCGGGTGTGTGTGAAGTTATTCTGAATGACCCAATGTGCACCTTGAATATTATATACCCTTTTAGGGATAGATTTCAAATAGCTCTGATATAGCAGAAACCACTAAATTATGAAATTGCTAAATTGGGAATTGTATTTCAACCCAGAACAAAAAATGTGCTTTGACGGACACTAAATAACTTTCCCAGCCACAACAGGACAGCGTTAACGAGAGATTTAGCAGGATATAAATTTGAGGCCTAGTATTTAGGCGCTGGGTGACAGGTATGGGTTTAGTGACAGAATTAGACTTGGAAATACACAGTAGCGGGTGTGTGTGAAGTTATTCTGAATGACCCAATGTGCACCTTGAATATTATATACCCTTTTAGGGATAGATTTCAAATAGCTCTGATATAGCAGAAACCACTAAATTATGAAATTGCTAAATTGGGAATTGTATTTCAACCCAGAACAAGAAATGTGCTTGAACGGACACTAAATAACTCGCCCAGCTACAGCACTAAGGACAGATTTAGCTGGATATAAATTTGAGGCCTAGTATTTAGGCGCTGGGTGACAGGTATGGGTTTAGTGACAGAATTAGACTTGGAAATGCACAGTAGCGGGTGTGTGAAGTTATTCTGAATGTCCCTATGTGCACCTTCAATATGATCTACCCTTTTAGGGATAGATTTCAAATAGCTCTGATATAGCAGAAACCACTAAATTATGAAATTGCTAAATTGGGAATTGTATTTCAACCCAGAACAAGAAATGTGCTTGAACGGACACTAAATAACTCGCCCAGCTACAGCACTAAGGACAGATTTAGCTGGATATAAATTTGAGGCCTAGTATTTAGGCGCTTGGTGACAGGTATGGGTTTAGTGACAGAATTAGACTTGGAAATACACAGTAGCGGGTGTGTGTGAAGTTATTCTGAATGACCCAATGTGCACCTTGAATATTATATACCCTTTTAGGGATAGATTTCAAATAGCTCTGATATAGCAGAAACCACTAAATTATGAAATTGCTAAATTGGGAATTGTATTTCAACCCAGAACAAGAAATGTGCTTGAACGGACACTAAATAACTCGCCCAGCTACAGCACTAAGGACAGATTTAGCTGGATATAAATTTGAGGCCTAGTATTTAGGCGCTGGGTGACAGGTATGGGTTTAGTGACAGAATTAGACTTGGAAATGCACAGTAGCGGGTGTGTGAAGTTATTCTGAATGTCCCTATGTGCACCTTCAATATGATCTACCCTTTTAGGGATAGATTTCAAATAGCTCTGATATAGCAGAAACCACTAAATTATGAAATTGCTAAATTGGGAATTGTATTTCAACCCAGAACAAGAAATGTGCTTGAACGGACACTAAATAACTCGCCCAGCTACAGCACTAACGACAGATTTAGCTGGATATGAATTTGAGGCCTAGTATTTAGGCGCTGGGTGACAGGTATGGGTTTAGTGACAGAATTAGACTTGGAAATGCACAGTAGCGGGTGTGTGAAGTTATTCTGAATGACCCTATGTGCACCTTGAATATTATATACCCTTTTAGGGATAGATTTCAAATAGCTCTGATACAGCAGAAACCACTAAATTTTTAAATTGCTAAATTGGGAATTGTATTTCAACCCAGAACAAAAAATGTGCTTTGACGGACACTAAATAACTTTCCCAGCCACAACAGGACAGCGGTAACGAGAGATTTAGCGGGATATAAATTTGAGGCCTAGTATTTAGGCGCTGGGTGACCGGTATGGATTTAGTGACAGAATTAGACTGGGATATGGCCAAAAAATAACCACACTATTGCTGGTTAAATGCACTTGGTGATGGGCGCAGCTTGCCCCTGATGTAGTATATGGCCAAAAAATGAACAGACTATTGCTGGTTAAATGCACTTGGTGTCACAGCTTGACCAACCACACTACTGAGGGTTAAATGCACTTGGTGACGGGCGCAGCTTGCCCCTGATGTAGTATATGGCCAAAAAATGAACAGACTATTGCTGGTTAAATGCACTTGGTGACGGGCGCAGCTTGCCCCTGATTTAGTATATGGCCAAAAAATGAACAGACTATTGCTGGTTAAATGCACTTGGTGTGATAGCTTGACCAACCACACTACTGAGGGTTAAATGCACTTGGTGACGGGCGCAGCTTGCCCCTGATGTAGTATATGGCCAAAAAATAAACAGACTATTGCTGGTTAAATGCACTTGGTGTGACAGCTTCACCCTGATGTAGGCTTTAGCCAAAAAACAAACGCACCATTGAGGGTTAAATGCACTTGGTGACAGGCGCAGCTTGCCCCTGATGTAGTATATGGCCAAAAAATAAACAGACTATTGCTGGTTAAATGCACTTGGTGTGACAGCTTCACCCTGATGTAGGCTTTAGCCAAAAAACAACCACACCATTGAGGGTTAAATGCACTTGGTCGCAGCTTGTGCTGGCGCACCACAAGACACAAAATGGCCGCCGATCACCCCAGAAAAATGTGACTGACAAACGGTCTGGGCAGCCTAAAAACAGTGAGCAATTGAGGATCAGCAGCTCAATGATCCACAGCTGCAGATCGATCAGTTAATCAAGTCCTTTGGAGGAGTTAATCTGCCTAATCTCGCCCTACTGTCGCAGCCGCAACCTCTCCCTACGCTAATCAGAGCAGAGTGACGGGCGGCGCTATGTGACTCCAGCTTAAATAGAGGCTGGGTCACATGGTGCTCTGGCCAATCACAGCCATGCCAATAGTAGGCATGGCTGTGATGGCCTCTTGGGGCAAGTAGTATGACGCTTGTTGATTGGCTGCTTTGCAGCCTTTCAAAAAGCGCCAAGAAAGCGTCACAAAAGCGCGAAGAAAGCGACGAACACCGAACCCGAACCCGGACTTTTACGAAAATGTCCGGGTTCGGGTCCGTGTCACGGACACCCCAAAATTCGGTACGAACCCGAACTATACAGTTCGAGTTCGCTCATCCCTACTCGATATTAGTTTTTTCGAATATTCGCTATATTGTTGTATATTCTTGTTTTAGAATAATACGAATATTCAAAAAAAACTAATATATTTGTTTTTAGAATATTCTTAATATTCTAAAACAAGAATATATAGCAATATAGCAAATATTCGGAAAAAAAAGGAATATAGAGCAATTTAGCTAATATAGTGCTATAATCTTTCTTTTCAATAGTTTAATTTTTTTTCCAATCTGAACTTCAGATGAGAAAAAAATTACAACCGTTAGACAAAGAAGATTATAGCAATATATTAGCTAAATTGCTCTATATTAGTTTTTTCCAATATTTGATATATTGCTATATATTTTTGTTTTAGAATATTACGAATATTCGAAAAAAATATATATTTGATATAGTGCTATATATTAGTTTTTTTTTGAATATTCATCATTTTTCCGATTTGAGTCATTGGCCCACAAGCAAGAAGCAGGGAGGAATCATGTTTCGGATGTTAAATGGATGTCCGTAGCTGTTTTATGTGCAGCAACTTACAGAGTTCTCTCATCACCTTGGACATAAAAGGGGTCCCTTGGTCGGTCAGAACCTTTTTGGGTAGTCCTACTCGGGAAAACATCTCCATTAATTCCGTAGGTATGAGTTTGGCCGAGGTATGTCACAGTGGCACCGCCTCCGGGTACCCAGTGGCGTAGTCTAGAATGACTAATATGTGTTGATGCCCTCTGGCGGACTTCGGTACTGGGCCTATGAGGTCTATAGCTATTCGGTCAAATGGTACTTCAATAATCGGGAGAGGTACTAGGGGACTACGGAAATGTGTCTGGGGGCTAGTTATTAGTGATGAGCGGGAGGTGCCATATTCGATTTCGCGATATTTCGCGAATATTCGAATGAATGTTCGTGTTATATTCGTCGAAATCGAATATTCGCAATTATTCCAATTATCTCGTATTGCGATTTTTTTCTTTTGATAGTATAAGGCAACGTTCCTATGCTAATTGACTATGGCTAGGCTAATATGTGTATTTTATGAAATTTCGTAATATTGCTCTAACTTCGTCTTTTAGAATATTACGAATATTCTAAAAGACGAAGTTAGAGCAATATTACGAAATTTCGTAAAATACACATATAGATTGTAATTTAGCTAATATAGTGCTATAATCCTTTTTTTTCTCTCATTTTTTTTGCCTCTTCTGAACTTAAGTTTTGTAAAATATGTACACTATTAAAATAATTACTATAGCAGTATATTAGCTAAATTACAATCTATGTGTATTTTACGAAATTTCGTAATATTGCTCTAACTTCGTCTTTTAGAATATTCGTAATATTGCTCTAACTCCATCTTTTAGAATATTCATTATATTGCTCTAACTTCGTCTTTTAGAATATTACGAATATTCTAAAAGACGAAGTTAGAGCAATATTAAGAATATACATAAAAAGTTTAAATCGCAATGCGATTAATATAACTCGAAGTAATCGCATGGCGATTTCAACTTAGCACTGCTATATTCCATATTAGGCTAGAATTAACGAATATGGAATATAGCAGTGTTAAGTTGAAATCGCAATTCGATTATTATAACTTGAATTAATCGAATTGCGATTTCAACGTAATTCTCTAATCCGACAGTATATTCTAGTATATGGAGACGTTCCCATGGTGATGGAGACACTCCATGAGCACGGAAGTCGGCAGAAGCGGCAACGGGCACTGACTGGAGCAGCCAGGAATCCAAAGGATTGGTAAGAAGAACTTTAGGGAAGTGGGAAAGAAAAAAATCTAATAATAAAAAAATAAAAATATTCGATTTCGCGAATATATAGAACGATATTCGAAATATTCGCGAAATCTCAAAATTGCGATATTCAAGAAAAAATTTTGAATATTCGCGCTCAACACAACTAGTTATCTGGCAGGTCGGGGCAAGACTTACAAAACTCTCCCACTTCTTTGAATATGCTGGGCCAGTAAAACCGCTGTAGAATACGATCCTGAGTTTTCTGCAGCCCCAGGTGACCACCGAGAATGTGTTGGTGGGCTAGATCTAACACAAGCTTGCAATAAGCCTTAGGGACCACCAACTGTTCAATAGGCTCACCCTGTAATTGGTTTACCCAATACAACATATCCTGATGAACCACAAAACGGGGAAACACTGACACTGCCCCAGGTTGTTGTGGTTCACCATCTACTATTAACACATTTTCCCAGGCGTAGGATAGGGCAAGTCTTCAACATCTCCGACCATCACACTTAGCGGGGTCGTCTCCCCCTCTTCCACCGAAGTGGCGGTCACCCCTACCGCTGGCCCTTCGATCTCAGGTTCCCAGGGTTCTGGTCTCCCCCCTGAGCCGGGCCACTCTGCTAGGGTTCCCCCTGTCTCATGGGTATAAGTCACTCTCTTAGCAGGCCACAGTGCCGGGAAGCCCGGGAAGTCTCTCCCTATTATGAGTTCATAATGTAGATTTGTGGTGACAGCCACCTCGTAGGTCCATCTACCGGCCACCATAGTTAGAGACACCAGCGCGGGGCAGTTTTTTAAGTTTCCGTGGATGCACATTACCCTGACTTTCTGGACAGTATACTCAGGGGACCACACAAGGGTAGCCCTTACTAGGGTCACCAGACTTCCTGAATACAGTAGAGCCTCCAACAGAGTGTCTCCCACTTCCACCTGGCACAAATTATCTAGAGACTCTGGGGTACCTGTTGCACACAGCCTCCTGGCATATAGCGACTGACGGTAGCTATAGTTAGTGTGTGTCCATGGGCTCCACCCAATGGGGACAGTCAGCCCTTACATGGCCAGGCTCCTGACACCGCCAGCAGAGATAGGTCTGCCATGGGATTTATCCGCTCAAATCTCCGGGCCTGGGTTGGAGATTTCCGGGGCTTGCCGACCGCCCTCCCAACAGGATTACTGGTAGCTTCATTGCGTTCCACTAGGTCCACCTTCTCAAGGGCATTGCCAGGAGACACCTGACCGATCCAGTGCTGGAGAGGGTATGGCAAAGCCCTCCAGAACATATCGGCTAACATAAGATCCAGCATAGCAGTGGGACTCGCAGTTGAGTGGGTCTTGCAGGCTTAGCTGGGTTGATCCCCCACTGATGCACCCGCTGGGCCCGGACCAACACATTCACCCCCAGTCTTGCCAGAATCTCACCCTTGACTTTCTGGTAGTCGGGCGCTTGATCGTCCGGCAAGTTGAAATTCACCCACTGGGAATCGGATGCCAGGAACAGAGTGACAGAGTGACGACCTCAGCCACTGGTCACGGGGTAGCTTTTCCCTGATGGCCACTTTCTCATACATCACCAAGTAGATTTCGATTTCGTCTCAGGGGTTCATCTTAGGAATCGTGGCACAGACTGCTTTTCTCTATGAGGGCCTTCACAACAGCCTCCATTTTGTCATGGGGCACTGGATGTAATACAGCTGGTTCAATGTACAACATACAACCGTGACTGAAAAATTCAGAAACCAAAAAATCGGCATTCACGCCAGCCTCACTGCCCATGCCTGCATCCTCCACCAATTGTGGGGTTTTGCTCTGGTAGATAGAATTAGTGGACGCAGTGTAGAGGCAACAACAAGTTCTTTGGATCAAACAGTTCAGTGTTTTATTCACACTTTAGGCAAGTGACAAAACAAGCAGTCATAATCAAACAAAAAGTCACCTTGCGGTGTTGGTGGTAATTCACACCAAGCAGCAATTCTGCCTCAAAGAGTCTTTGCTGATAGCAGCACCAATCTGGTAGCAAGCCTTCATCCAGACACAAGGCTCCCAGATCCCAACACAGAGACCTCGCTTCTCAGCCCAGCTGCCTATTTAAGGATAGCCAGGTGCTGCCAAAACCCAGACCGGCACCTAAAATCCGGTTTGGTATTTGACCTCACCTGGCTGTTAATCAGCCCAGCAGCACATGCTGGGAGGAAAATACCTGCCTTGCCGGACAAAACCTCTAACTGTGTCACATATACTACAGATCTTTCCTTTTTATAGTCACTGAACCACTGTTTGCACAATTTGCACAATTATTATCTGCCCGATGCTGAGGCAGAGTAAAGGGGCCTTTAGATGTAGTTCTTAGTTTTTTGCAATTTCTCTGAGCATTAGACAGTGTGTCCTCCTGGTGAGTCTGCTGAAACATCCACTCCTGGGAATATTGTCAGCTGTCTTGAATGTTTTCTACTTGTGAATATTCTTTCACACTGTAGAATGGTAGACTTCAATATGGTCACTGACTCCTTGGGATTATAATAAGCTGTACCTAATCTTTCCATATTATTTATTCAAACTTATTACAAATGCTATAAAATTCATTTTTGTAATATACTATATTTTTTAAAATGTTTCCCAGTGAAATAGGTACCTGAAGTTCAGGTGCTTATCACGCTTTAGAGTCCGAACTTCCATACAATTCTATGTAGAGTACAGACTCCCCTGTGGCTCCATTGAGTGCTGTTCAGGCTGGAGCATCACTTCTCCTTCCTGTACCAACATTTCCCTCCTAAAACTTGCATAGATATGCTATGTTGGCCTTACATAACATAACATAACAGGCACAGGCAGAGGAGCGATGTCTCTGTTAATAGCCTGTGCAGATACTAGAGCAGAGCAAGCAAGCTCTAGAGCAAGCTTTATGAAAACATAAAAAAGACTATCAGCCGCAAAAGGCACACTATATTGAAATTGCCTCAGGTGGCACCCTATTTTTGTGGGGCTTATTAACTAAACTGTAATATCTCACCTTTCTACAGTTTGATCATTTCATTGTCCATTGGTGAATTATAATACGTCACTGCATTGCCTTTGGAGTCTGCACTTTTTATGTTGACATCGGACTTTGGGCATGACATAAATGATTTTTGTCTCAAGTTTTCTATATTTTTATTGCGTCAACAGTACCAGTGAGGACTATTAGAGTGTGTTTTTTTTAACATATTTTTATATGTACTTTCTGTTATTTTGATCTTGATTATTATTTCATTTTATTTCATTTTATTTTTATCATTTTTAACTTTCATTAAACTTAAGGTGTGCATGCCTATTATATTACTTTTTCTGTTTAAATAGTTTACATGCCATGTAAATGATGATGCCAAGTAATTAATAAGAGTCACCTGTAGAAGGAGGTAGCACACTTGACTATGCCTACTATGCCGTCACGTTCGTGTCACGGCTGTTTAAGGGTAACAAGAGTATACACAGTAAAAAGAGCTACTGACCGGACCCCAAACTAGGGAAGAGAAAGGGTGACCCCTGTCAGACCCTCAACACTCTCCCTATGCTGCTAAAGCACATGCCCGGATCCAAATGGTGGAACGAGGCATGCCCGCGTACCTTAGACTGATGAGCCCTATAACCCCTACAATAGTGGAAGGGGCACGGCCACCGATGCCCTGCACAGAATATGGAGGGAACCGGGGCCACCTCAGATCCAGTCAGGAGATCACCAGGTACATAACAAAGTCTGCACACTTAGCTGATGGAGCTGCAGCCGCAGAGAAGACGGATCCAAGGACCGCTGGCAATATCCGGAGTGCTTGCAGCAGCAGAACTCAGGTCCAGAGAACTAGTAGCTAAAGGAGTGAAGATACTCAAGACAGAGCTACAACTGAACAGAGAAATATAATCCACGCCCTGCAATAGGAGGAGGGGTGATTTAAAGGCAGAGAAATCAAACGCAGGAGAGACAGCTGGGAGTAAGAGCTCATCACCGGGGGCGGGGAAACAGAACAGTGAGAAAACCTCCAACCCTAAGTGACATCATCACAGGGGTGGAGACACAGAGCTTTGAGAACGTCTCAAAGCTCTGGTAGTGACAGTACCCCCCCTTCTACGGGTGGACTCCGGACACCCAGGACCCACCTTCCCAGGATGAGCCCTATGAAATGCCCTGATAAGGCGAGTGGCTTTAATGTCCGAGATCGGAACCCACATCCTCTCCTCAGGACCATAACCCTTCCAATGAACGAGGTACTGAAGAGAACCGCGGACAATGCGAGAGTCCACAATTCTGGAAACCTCAAACTCCAGATTGCCATCAACCAAAATCGGAGGAGGAGGCAAAGAGGAGGGTACCGTGGGCTGGACATATGGTTTTAAGAGAGATCTGTGAAAAACATTATGTATCTTCCAAACCCGTGGAAGATCAAGGCGGAAGGCAACAGGATTGATGACTGACAAAATTTTATAAGGCCCAATAAACTTGGGACCCAATTTCCAGGAGGGAACCTTCAGTTTAATATTTCTTGTAGACAACCACACCAGATCACCCACATTCAGGTCCGGACCAGGCACACGTCTCTTATCAGCCACACGCTTATACTTCTCACTCATCTTTCTGAGATTACTCTGAATCTTTTGCCAAATGGTAGACAAAGACGAGGAAAATCTCTCCTCCTCAGGTAAACCAGAAAGAGCCCCTCCCGAGAATGTCCCAAACTGCGGATGGAACCCATATGCACCAAAAAATGGTGACTTATCAGAAGATTCCTGACGACGGTTGTTCAAAGCAAACTCAGCAAGAGGGAGAAATGAACACCAATCCTCCTGGTTCTCTGCCACAAAACAGCGCAAATATGTCTCCAGATTCTGATTGAGGCGCTCAGTCTGACCATTCGACTGCGGGTGAAAAGCAGAAGAGAAGGACAGCCGAACCCCCAGGCGAGAACAGAAAGCCTTCCAGAACCTGGACACAAACTGCGTGCCTCTATCGGAAACAATCTCAGAGGGAATGCCGTGCAATTTAACAATATGATCGACAAAAGCTTGCGCCAACGTTTTAGCATTGGGTAAACCAGGGAAAGGAACGAAATGAGCCATCTTGCTAAAACGGTCCACGACCACCAGGATCACCGACTTCCCCGAGGAACGAGGAAGATCCGTGATAAAGTCCATGGACAGGTGTGTCCAAGGACGGGAAGGTATGGGTAACGGGAGAAGGGAACCTGAAGGTCGTGAACGAGGGACCTTAGCGCGAGCGCACGTCTCACAAGCCGCCACAAAACCCTCCACAGACTTACGAAGAGCCGGCCACCAAAATCTCCGAGCAATGAGATCTACCGTGGCTCTACTCCCGGGGTGACCAGCAAGAACTGTATCATGATGTTCCTTAAAGAGTTTGTGACGTAGCTCAGGAGGCACGAACAATTTCCCGGAGGGACAACGGGCAGGTGCCTCAGACTGGGCAGCCTGGACCTCGGCCTCCAAATCGGAATATAGAGCAGAAACAACTACCCCCTCCGCCAAAATGGGACCCGGGTCCTCGGAGTTTCCTCCTCCCGGAAAACAGCGAGAGAGAGCATCAGCCTTCACATTCTTGATCCCAGGGCGGAAAGTAACAACAAAATTAAATCTGGAGAAGAACAGAGACCATCTGGCCTGTCTCGGATTCATACGCCTGGCCGACTCCAGGTACGCCAGATTCTTATGGTCGGTAAAAACGGTGATAGGGTGCCTGGCCCCCTCCAACCAATGGCGCCATTCCTCGAAAGCCAACTTGATGGCCAACAACTCCCTATCTCCCACATCATAGTTTCTCTCTGCCGGGGAGAGTTTTCTAGAGAAAAAGGCACAAGGTCGCCATTTGGCAGGAGAGGGGCCCTGGGACAAAACTGCACCCACACCCACCTCGGAAGCATCCACCTCAACAATAAAAGGTAAGGAAACATCGGGATGCACCAAGATGGGAGCAGACGCAAAACTCTCTTTAATCTTAGAAAAGGCTGCAAGCGCCTCCTCCGACCAAGAGGAAAAATCCGTCCCCTTTTTTGTCATGTCAGTAAGGGGTTTGACAATAGAGGAATAATTCAAAATGAACTTTCTGTAGTAGTTAGCAAAACCCAGAAAGCGCATCAATGCCTTCTGATTTTCAGGAAGCTCCCACTCCAGCACAGCACTGACCTTCTCCGGATCCATGCGAAAACCAGAAGCAGAGAGGAGAAAACCCAGAAATTGAATCTCTGATACCATAAAAAGACATTTCTCCAGCTTGGCATACAGTTTATTTTCCCGCAGTATCTGCAGGACCTGAAAAAGATGATCCTGATGAGTCTGAACATCAGGGGAAAAAATCAAAATATCATCAAGATACACCAATACAAATTTCCCCATTAAATGATAGAAAATACTATTAACAAAATGCTGAAAGACGGCCGGAGCATTCATCAGGCCGAAAGGCATAACGAGATTCTCGAAATGCCCGTTAGGGGTATTAAAGGCCGTTTTCCATTCATCCCCCTCTCTGACCCTGACCAGGTTGTACGCGCCTCTCAGATCCAATTTGGAAAACACCTTGGCCCCAACAATTTGGTTGAAGAGGTCCGGGATCAGAGGAAGGGGATAGGGATCGCGAATCGTGATACGGTTCAGCTCCCTAAAATCTAAGCAAGGTCTCAGAGAGCCATCTTTTTTTTTAACAAAAAAAAACCCGCGGCAACAGGCGACTTTGAGGGACGAATATGCCCCTTCTCGAGACTCTCAGAGATATAGGTTCGCATTGCGAGTCTCTCCGGTTGTGAGAGATTGTAGAGGCGTGCCTTTGGCAGCTTGGTGCCGGGAATGAGGTTAATGGGACAGTCAAACTCCCGGTGAGGAGGTAGCTCCTGAACACCGCTCTCGGAAAACACATCCGAGAAATCAGAGAGAAATGATGGCAGAGTTTTAGTAGACACCTCTGCAAGAGTGGCTGTGAGACAATTCTCTCTACAAAAGTCACTCCACTCATTTATTTGCCTTCCTTGCCAATCAATAGTGGGGTTATGTCTAGTGAGCCAGGGTAGCCCCAAAACTAGAGGAGAAGGCAATCCGTTAAGGACAAAACAAGATATCTCCTCCACATGAGTGTCACCTACAGCTAGCCGGATATTGTGAACAATGCCTTTCAGAGATCTCTGCGAGAGTGGGGCAGAGTCAATAGCAAAAACAGGTATATCCTTTTCTAATGTACAAACCTGAAAACCATGCAAGGCTACAAATTGAGTGTCAATAAGATTGACGGCCGCTCCACTATCGACAAAAATCTCACAAGGAATGACCTTGCTCTCTAGCGCCACTCTGGCAGACAGGAGAAAACGGGAACTGCAGGTCAGAGGAAAAGCATCAATTCCCACATCAACTTTGCCCAAAGTAGCAGATGAAGCAGAACTTGATGATCCACCTCTTGAGGTTTTTCTCTTATTATCGCTCTTAGTACAGTTCAGGAATCTCCTAGACGGACAAACATTTGCCAAATGACCTATGCCCCCACAACAAAAACACACCATATTCTGAGGACTAAATCCTCTTTTATCAGGGGCAAGTCGGCCTAGCTGCATGGGCTCCTCCTCAGAGGGGAGCGAGACAGGATGAGACCCCTGCATACTGAATGAGTCCGCACCATTGCCCCTAGACTGACAATGGCTGGACGGAGAGGTCTTGTTTCTTTCCCTTAGACGCCTGTCAAGGCGTACCGCCAATGACATGGCAGACTCTAAGGATGTTGGTCTCTCATGGAAAGCAAAGGCATCTTTCAAATCCTCTGAGAGACCATGACAGAACTGACTTCGGAGTGCAGCATCATTCCAGCCTAAATCAGCTGCCCATCTCCGAAATTCAGAACAATAAAGCTCCGCAGACAGTTTGTTCTGGCATAGAACACGTAAGTTCGATTCTGCCAGAGCAACACGATCCGGGTCATCATATATCTGCCCCAGGGCCACAAAAAACCTCTCCACGGATCGCAGGGAAGGATCCCCTGATGGCAGCGAAAAAGCCCAAGTCTGAGCATTACCTCTGAGCAGGGAGATGACAATCCTCACCCTCTGTTCCTCATTACCAGAGGAGTGGGGACACAAACAAAAATGGAGTTTACATGCCTCTCTGAAGCGAACAAAATTCTCACTGCCCCCGGAGAACGTTTCCGGAAGTGAGACCTTTGGCTCGCAACAGACTCCATGAGCCGGAGCAGAGCCCAATGCTTGTAGCTGAGTCAGAGATTGACGGAGATCCGCTACTTCCAAAGAAAGACCCTGCATGCGGTCAACCAGGTCAGAAAGCGGATCCATGTCAACAAGGACGGTTTTGGTGGATTATAATGTCACGGCTGTTTAAGGGTAACAAGAGTATACACAGTAAAAAGAGCTACTGACCGGACCCCAAACTAGGGAAGAGAAAGGGTGACCCCTGTCAGACCCTCAACACTCTCCCTATGCTGCTAAAGCACATGCCCGGATCCAAATGGTGGAACGAGGCATGCCCGCGTACCTTAGACTGATGAGCCCTATAACCCCTACAATAGTGGAAGGGGCACGGCCACCGATGCCCTGCACAGAATATGGAGGGAACCGGGGCCACCTCAGATCCAGTCAGGAGATCACCAGGTACATAACAAAGTCTGCACACTTAGCTGATGGAGCTGCAGCCGCAGAGAAGACGGATCCAAGGACCGCTGGCAATATCCGGAGTGCTTGCAGCAGCAGAACTCAGGTCCAGAGAACTAGTAGCTAAAGGAGTGAAGATACTCAAGACAGAGCTACAACTGAACAGAGAAATATAATCCACGCCCTGCAATAGGAGGAGGGGTGATTTAAAGGCAGAGAAATCAAACGCAGGAGAGACAGCTGGGAGTAAGAGCTCATCACCGGGGGCGGGGAAACAGAACAGTGAGAAAACCTCCAACCCTAAGTGACATCATCACAGGGGTGGAGACACAGAGCTTTGAGAACGTCTCAAAGCTCTGGTAGTGACAGTTCGTAGCACAGCAAGCGCCTGTGGCGGTGTTCCGTTATATTTCCCTACCCGGGAACTTTCACTACCTTTGTCACTTCATGTTGTACCACGTTCTGACGTTTGGAAGGAGGTGTGTACACCCAAGTGAAGACGATTATTCCGGCTTCCTGTGTGATGATGCACGTGCGATAATAGTGGGAGGAAATATGGGCATGATATAAGATGTACATGCCCTCTCCGCAGTTTGCCAAACACTGCTCTAGCCTGTACAACACTCAGTGGGGCCACAGGGGAGTCTGTACTGAACTGTATGGGAGTACGGACTCTAAAGCGTGATAAGCACCTGAACTTCAGGTAGCTATTTCACTGGGAAACATAAAAAATATATAATATATTACAAAAATACATTTTAGAGCATTTACAATAAGTTTTAATAAAGAATATGGAAAGGTTAGGTACACCTTATTATAATCCCAAGGAGTTAAGACATCAATGACCAATTTGAAGTTCATACTCCCGTACACAACGCTGTATGGGAGTACGGATTCTAAAGCACAATGGGCAACTGAACTTCAGGTGCTTATTTCGCTTGGAAAAATGTAAAAAAAACATAAATTAATAAACTATATTAGAGAAATAAATGTCATTGCATTTAAAATAAACTTTAATAAAGTATATGGAAGGTTTAGGTACACTTTAACACTCGACTGAATGATCCTGACCAGGAAACCGGCCAAAACATCTGCTTTTATAGAGGTGGTCACACTTGCTGTTTATTAATGGAGTCTGCTTTGGTAGTGAAATGAGTGAGTCTGTATGACATGCAGATGACAGGCGTCGCACTTAGAATCACTGCACACTTCACTTATTTGGGCAGTCACGGGACCAAAACTGACCAAATAACTCAAGTATGAACTCAACCTTACATGTCAATGTTAGCGCCAAGAAGAAGTGTACTCCTTTTACACCGTCGTCAGCTGATTCCACATAGATGTCTAGATAGATGTATGGGCACCACTCGATGGTAGAGATACCCATACATGGGAACCTAGAAAACCCTGGTGACAGATGCCCTGAAGATAATGACAGGGCAGAGACCACCTGTTCCTTCCCTGGTGAAGGAACTAGCATTTCACTGAGGCCTAGTAAACAACTGGGGGGGGGGATACAAAACACGACAAGCGGAACACTTAACTTCAGAGGATGAAGGATGAACAGGACTTCAACACGAACCACACTCCAGCTCTTCCAAGACCAAATGAAGCTATCCCAAGTAAGGAGTGATGGAAAAAGTCAGACTAAATAGGGCGAGGTAAAGGTCACATGATCCACACCTGAACAGGAGGTTTGGACATACCAGCAACACACAGACAAAGTGAAACCAAAAGAGACTGTCAGATCACTAATGCGTAGATAAACTTTTAGACCTTCTGGGACCTGTCACAGATGTGACAGGCACTACGATGAGAGATTGTAGAGGTGGCAGCAGTGTGAGGAGGCCACAGAGTAGCATGACAACGAGAGATTGTGGAGGTGTCAGCAGCATGAGGAGGCCACAGAGTAGCACGATGACGAGAGATTGTGGATGTGTCAGCAGCAGGAGGATGCAACTAGTGTTGAGCGCGAATATTCGAATTGCGAATTTTTTTCTCGAATATCGCAATTTCGAGATTTCGCGAATATTTAGAATATCGTTCTATATATTCGCGAATTCGAATATTCTTTTTTTTTTTTATTATTATATTTTTTTCTTTCCCACTTCTCTAAAGTTGTTCTTACCTGTCCTTTGGATTCCTGGCTTCCTGGCTGCTCCAGTCAGTGGCGTTTTCAACTTACTGCTATATTCCATATTAGCTAAATTACAATCTAATCTATATGTGTATTTTACGAAATTTCGCAAATTGCGATGCGAGTAATATAATACGAAATAATCGCATGAAGATTTCAACTTAGCACTGCTATATTCCATATTCTAGCCTAATATGGAATATAGCTGTGCTAAGTTAGCACTGCTATATTCCACACTAGGCTAGAATATGGAATATAGCAGTGCTAAGTTGAAATCTTCATGCGATTATTTCGTATTATATTACTCGCATCGCAATTTCGACTTTTGCAAATGTTCTTAATATTGCTCTAACTTCGTCTCTTAGAATATTACGAATATTCTAAAAGACGAAGTTAGAGCAATATTACGAAATTTCGTAAAATACACATATAGATTGTAATTTAGCTAATATACTGCTATAATCCCTTTTTTTTCCTCTAATTTTTTTTTGCCTCTTCTCAACTTAAGTTTTGTAAAATATGTACACTGTTAAAAAATATTACTATAGCAGTATATTAGCTTAAATACAATCTATGTGTATTTTACGAAATTTCGTAATATTGCTCTAACTTCGTCTTTTAGAAATTTCGTAATATTGCTCTAACTTCGTCTTTTAGAATATTCGTAATATTCTAAGAGACGAAGTTAGAGCAATATTAAGAACATTTGCAAAAGTCGAAATTGCGATGCGAGTAATATAATACGAAATAATCGCATGAAGATTTCAACTTAGCACTGCTATATTCCATATTCTAGCCTAGTGTGGAATATAGCAGTGCTAACTTAGCACAGCTATATTCCATATTAGGCTAGAATATGGAATATAGCAGTGCTAAGTTGAAATCTTCATGCGATTATTTCGTATTATATTACTCGCATCGCAATTTCGGCTTTTGAAAATGTTCTTAATATTGCTCTAACTTCGTCTCTTAGAATATTACGAATATTCTAAAAGACGAAGTTAGAGCAATATTACGAAATTTCTAAAAGACGAAGTTAGAGCAATATTACGAAATTTCGTAAAATACACATAGATTGTATTTAAGCTAATATACTGCTATAGTAATATTTTTTAATAGTGTACATATTTTACAAAACTTAAGTTCAGAAGAGGCAAAAAAAAATTTGAGGAAAAAAAAGGGATTATAGCACTATATTAGCTAAATTCCAATCTATATGTGTATTTTACGAAATTTCGTAATATTGCTCTAACTTCGTCTTTTAGAATATTCGTAATATTCTAAGAGACGAAGTTAGAGCAAATCACGAAATTTCGTAAAATACACATATTAGCCTAGCCATAGTCAATGAGCATAGGAATGTTGCCTTATACTATCAAGATAAATAATCGCAATACGCGAAAAAAAATTCGGATATTATTCGCGATAATTGGAATAATTACGAATATTCGATTTCGACGAATATAACACGAATATTCATTCGAATATTCACGAAATATCGCGAAATCGAATATGGCACCTCCCGCTCATCACTAGATGCAACAGAGTAGCATGACAACGAGAGATTGTGGAGGTGTCAGCAGCATGAGGAGATCACAGAGTAGCATGACGACGAGAGATTGTGGAGGTGTTAGCAGCATGAGGAGGACAGAGTAGCGCGACGATAAGAGATTGTAAAGGTGTCAGCAGCATGAGGAGGCCACAGAATAGCACAACGACAAAAGATTGTGGAGGAGGCAGCAGCAGAAAGATTGTGGAGGTGTCATCAGCATGAGGAGGCCATAGAGTAACACGACGACGAGAGATTGTGGAGGTAGCAGCAGCATGAGGTGGTCACAGAGTGGCACGATGACAAAGTGTGGAGGTGTCAGCAGCATGAAGAGGCCAGAGTAGCATGGCAATGAGAGATTGTGGAGGTGTCAGCAGCATGAGGACACCACAGAGTAGCACAACGACGAGACATTGTGGAGGTGGCAGCAGCATGAGGAGGCCACAAAGTAGCACAACGACAAGAGATAGTGGAGGTGTCAGCAGCATGAGGAGGCCACAGAGTAGCATGATGATGAGAGATTGTGGAGGTGGCAGCAGCATGAGGAGGCCACAGAGTGACACGACGACAAAGTGTGGAGGTGTCAGCAGCATGAGGAGGCCAGAGTAGCACGACGACAAGAGATTGTAAAGGTGTCAGCAGCATGACGAGGCCACAGAATAGCACAACAACAGGAGATTGTGGAGGTGGCAGCAGCATGAGGAGGCCACAGAGTAACATTTCGACGAGAGATTGTGGAGGTGGCAGCAACATGAGGAGGCCACAGAGTGGCACGACGACAAAGTGTGGAGGTGTCAACAGCATGAGGAGGCCAGAGTAGCATGGTAACGAGAGACTGTGGAGGTGTCAGCAGCATGAGGATGCCACAAAGTAGCACAATGACTAGAGATTGTGGAGGTGAAAGCAGCATAAGGAGGCCACAGAGTGGCATTATGACGAGAGATTGTGGAGGTGTCAGCAGCATGAGGAGGCCACAGAATAGCACGACAACGAGAGATTGTGGAGGTGGTAGCAGCATGATGAGGCCACTTCGGCTCTGCACGATTTATTAATACACGTTCTCCGACACAAAAGGCTTGGCAAATTGATTGTCCGGGAATTTCCATCAAAGATTGGGATAATATATTGGCGAATTTAAGTTTAGATTCTTATAATTTTAATCAAGTTTTTGCTACATTTAATATTAAATATTTAATAAATTTAATAAAAAAATTAAGTGTTGCCTAAGACAGGAGAGAATCGTCCAGTCTTCTGGTTATTTGATGACGTGGTTGTGATGGAGAAAGCATTCCAAAAAACAATATCTCTCCACCTGGAGAAGAATCCTGTCAATATTGATGCAAGTACAGTATTGGCTGCTCATCGAGCCAGATACTTCTGTGGGAACATGCCTGGCATGAACAGGCCTCTAGTAGCTACAGACCATGAGAAGAAAAAGCTTCAAGATTGCTTGGAGCCCGGAAGAGTCACAAAGTTCATCAAGATTCAAACCATAACTACCAGCCCCTGGTGTCTTCATCAGGGAAAACAACACAATTTCCTAGTCATCATGGATAGGAAGGAGGACATCCACAAGATGGAGAGGGTCTTTGGATTCCTTTTTGTACTGAAATAGGCCACTAAATGCTTTCACCACAAATAACTGCAACAGTGAAGCGCGTATATATTTTTCTTATTGTACTGAAATAGGCCACTAAACGCTTTCACCAGAAATAACTGCAACAGTTTATTGCGTATTTTTTTTTCTTTTTGTACTAAGATAGGCCACTAAAGGCTTTTTAAAATAGCACTTGCACCCCAATAACAAGAACAAATTGTTGGAATGACAGAGCTGTATAATGGCTATTTGGATCCCCAAATATTCTTTCCCTGCTTTTGTAAATCACTTTTCTAGCACTGTCCCTAGCACCTTCTGACGTCTCCCTGCACTAAGATGCTTTGAAATGTTTCCTCCCTATCCTTTCCTTACACATGCAAATCACTTTTCTAGCACTGTCGCTAGCGAGTTCTGATGTCTCTCCCTGCCCTAAGATGCTGTTAAATGATTCCGCTCTATCCTTCCCTGCACTTATAATTTTTTTTTTTCAGTTTCTTTTTCCAATTGCTGTCCCTAGCGTCTTCTCATATCTGTCCTTGCACTCAGAACGCTGGAAAATGTCTGACTCTAAGATGGCCGCCGTATTTATAGGGCTGTGACATCACGGGGCTGGCTGGCTGCTGATTGGCAGCATGCATGTCTGGGTAATCCCGCCTTCCCAGACTTCCATTCTCCATGTCCCCACATGTGCAGCAGCCATTTTAGGAAAAATGTGATTCGTTACCACGAAGCGCGAGGAAATTCGCATTTCTTTGTCACCTTTGATTCGCTCATCTCTAGGTGAAATGTATCAGGTCTTCTTCATCTGAGGTTCTATCTAACTAATTTTGAGTGTTTTTCTTATTACTCTGATATATATATATATATATATATATATATATATATATATTTATATATATATATATATATACAAACCGGATTCCAAAAAAGTTGGGACACTATACAAATCGTGAATAAAAACTGAATGCAATGATGTGGAGGTGCCAACTTCTAATATTTTATTCAGAATAGAACATAAATCACGGAACAATAGTTTAACCTGAGAAAATGTACAATTTTAAGGGAAAAATATGTTGAATCAGAATTTCATGGTGTCAACAAATCCCACAAAAGTTGGGACAAGGCCATTTTCACCACTGTGTGGCATCTCCCCTTCTTCTTACAACACTCAACAGACGTCTGGGGACCGAGGAGACCAGTTTCTCAAGTTTAGAAATAGGAATGCTCTCCCATTCTTGTCTAATACAGGCCTCTAACTGTTCAATCGTCTTGGGCCTTCTTTGTTGCACCTTCTTCTTTATGATGCGCCAAATGTTCTCTATAGGTGAAAGATCTGGACTGCAGACTGGCCATTTCAGTACCCGGATCCTTCTCCTACGCAGCCATGATGTTGTGATTGATGCAGAATGTGGTCTGGCATTATCTTGTTGAAAAATGCAGGGTCTTCCCTGAAAGAGATGACGTCTGGATGGGAGCATATGTTGTTCTAGAACCTGAATATATTTTTCTGCATTGATGGTGCCTTTCCAGACATGCAAGCTGCCCATGCCACACGCACTCATGCAACCCCATACCATCAGAGATGCAGGCTTTTGAACTGAGCATTGATAACAACTTGGGTTGTCCTTGTCCTCTTTGGTCCGGATGACATGGCGTCCCAGATTTCCAAAAAGAACTTCGAATCCTGACTCGTCTGACCACAGAACAGTCTTCCATTTTGCCACACTCAATTTTAAATGATCCCTGGCCCAGTTAAAACGCCTGAGCTTGTGGATCTTGCTTAGAAATGGCTTCTTCTTTGCACTGTAGAGTTTCAGCTGGCAACGGCGGATGGCACGGTGGATTGTGTTCACTGACAATGGTTTCTGGAAGTATTCCTGAGCCCATTCTGTGATTTCCTTTACAGTAGCATTCCTGTTTGTGGTGCAGTGTCATCTAAGGGCCCGCAGATCACGGGCATCCAGTATGGTTTTACGGCCTTGACCCTTACGCACAGAGATTGTTCCAGATTCTTTGAATCTTCGGATGATGTTATGCACAGTTGATGATGATAGATGCAAAGTCTTTGCAATTTTTTGCTGGGTAACACCTTTCTGATATTGCTCCACTATCTTTCTGCGCAACATTGTGGGAATTGGTGATCCTCTACCCATCTTGGCTTCTAAGAGACACTGCCACTCTGAGAAGCTCTTTTTATACCCAATCATGTTGCCAATTGACCTAATTAGTGTTAATTGGTCTTCCAGCTCTTCGTTATGCTCAAATTTACTTTTTCCAGCCTCTTATTGCTACTTGTCCCAACTTTTTTGGGATTTGTTGACACCGTGAAAATTTGAATCAACGTATTTTTCCTTTAAAATAATATATTTACTCGGATTAAACGTTTGATCTGTCATCTACGTTCTATTACAAATAAAATATTGACATTTGCCATCTCCACATCATTGCATTCAGTTTTTATTCACGATTTGTATAGTGTCCCAACTTTTTTGGAATCCGGTTTTATATTATTTCTTATGTATATATATAAATTCATTTCTGTCTGTTGTCTTTGTGTTTGTTGTCTGTTCTTTATGCAGGGCCAAACTACTGGCCGATCTGCACCAAATTTGACCTATAGGTAAATCACATGCTTAGAAAGATTTTAGAGAGGGTCCCAGCTCACTAGGATGTACCGTTTCAGAGATATTCCCCAAAAATTCAAATATGTCACCATCACATGACCTGTATTACTAATAGAAGCTTGCAGGTCCTTCAGTCAATGACATACAGGTCCTTCAGTCACTGAAGCTTGCAAGTCTTTCCGTCACTGACATACGCACAGTTTTACACCAGGTTTCCTTAACAACTCAGCCATTATTCTTCACTAGTTTAGGTCACTATTAAGAGGACAGTGCACTATGAAGGTCACTGTTAAAGGGGTGGGGTGCTGTGGAGGTCACTGTGAAGGGAGAAGGTTGCTGTGAAGGTCACAGTTAAGAGGTCGGGCGCTTTTGGGGGTCACTGTTAAGGGGGAGATCCACTGTGGAGGTCACTGTTAAGGTGGCAGGCCACTGTGGAGGTCACTGTTAAGGGGGACACTGTAGATATCTTTTAACCACACACACAAAGATAAATAAATAGATAACATAGCCATTGAACGCCGGGTCATTCTGCAAGCACAATATAAAATATAAAATCATTTGGATCAACTATAAGATAATTTCAATACACTGTATTCTTAATTGGTATAGACTCTGCCCAGTTCTGTACCATATAAATATAGTAAAACTAATGAAATGACTGTAGCTTAAAGACAGATGTGCGTTTGGCATAGCAACTGACACTAAGCTATGATCATATATTCCACTCACAATGCAGTGTGTGCCATTGCCTTGGAAACCTAGTGAATTTTCTGATTTTACACTATATAGCATTAATTCTTATATTTACAGTGCTTATAAAAAAAAATATGCAAGAAGCAAGGCACGAAAAAATGTTAATGTGCAAGCGTTTTCATTGATGATTCTTACAGATTTTCAAACTGTACAAAACATTTCATATGAGCAGCTTATTGAAGAAAATGATTACAGTAACTTGTAAATGTACTTGTCTCAACAGAAGAGGTTAATGTTACATTAACATAGTAACATAGTAACATAGTACATAAGGCCGAAAAAAGACATTTGTCTATCCAGTTCGGCCTGTTATCCTGCAAGTTGATCCAGAGGAAGGCAAAAAAAATCCCTGTGAGGTAGAAGCCAATTTTCCTCACTTTACATCCAGGCCCCTCTTGAATTCCTTTATTGTACTCACCATCACCACCTCCTCAGGCAGAGAGTTCCATAGTCTCACTGCTCTTACCGTAAAGAATCCTCTTCTATGTTTGTGTACAAACCTTCTTTCCTCCAGACGCAGAGGATGTCCCCTCGTCACAGTCACAGTCCTGGGGATAAATAGATGATGAAAGAGATCTCTGTACTGACCCCTGATATATTTATACATAGTAATTAGATCTCCCCTCAGTCGTCTTTTTTCTAAAGTGAATAACCCTAATTTTGATAATCTTTCAGGGTACTATACTTGCCCCATTCCAGTTATTACTTTAGTTGCCCTGCTCTGGACCCTCTCCAGCTCTGCTATGTCTGCCTTGTTCACAGGAGCCCAGAACTGTACACAGTACTCCATGTGTGGTCTGACTAATGATTTGTAAAGTGATAGGACTATGTTCTCATCACGGGCATCTATGCCCCTTTTGATGCATCCCATTATCATATTGGCCTTGGCAGCAGCTACCTGACACTGGTTTTTGCAGCTTAGTTTGCTGTTTATTAAAATTCCTAGATCCTTTTCCATTGTAAAATATTTCTATTTGCTGCTTAAAGTATGGAGTTTCTCAGAACAATGCGAACAAATTTAATAGATTCAATTAAACCTGGCAAGAAATAACATTCTTATGTTCCTAATTAGTGTTGAGCGAAACAAAACATTTGAAGTCAAATTCTGTCCAAAGTAAACTTTAATTCTAAACAAATCTGAATTCCATTGCGCTTCGTGGTAACGAATCAGGTTTTCCTAAAATGACAGCTGCAGTGTTACAAAGTGAAACAAAGAATCTCAGGGCGCAAGATTACCCATAATGCCATGCAGCCAGCCAATCCGCAAATAGATATCCCCTGTGATGTCACAGCCCTATACAATCCTCATCCCGTGAGGTCGCCACCATTGTACTGTGAGCTGATAATAGGGAGAGATGTGGCAAGCGCTCATGCGCTAAGGACAGTGTTGCTGAAAATTATTCATAGAAGAATATTGGAGAGGAGAGTGCAGGGAGACTTATTCTGCGTCACTTTTATTTATTCCTACATTTACTTATTCTTACATCAGCTGTAAACTAAGATATGTAATTCAATACCATTAAGATGGAAGCCTTTATTATTCTTCTGCCAGTGTGCCAACCAATACCATACAGTCTGCACCCCTTAGGGGGGCCAGGTCTTAATGATGACCATCCTCATCTTTTGCAGGCTTTACTTCTTTCAAATCATTCTTCAAAGTCTCCATATAGGAGCTGGACGCTCCTGATGACATATTCTTATGGATATTAGATGATGTGGAAAGAGAGGAAACCAGATGGCAGAAGAAGGGCTCCCACCAGTAAGGCAGGAGAGAGCTGAGGTGTCACAACCAGACAGTTGAGAAGCTCTGACAGAGGCCTTTCAGAACCTCCTCCTTGAGTTCTCTTTGTTGTGCTGTTCAGTTCCTCATCTCGTTAGCCTCTCTCAGCTGTCATGGAGTTGGACTGATTGCTTCCCTTTAAATTCCTCCCCATGGTGCATTACTGGGCGGCTTATACTTCTTCCTGGAGTGTGTGTGCATGCTGATCTTGTTTTCCAGTCTGCTACAAAGTTAAGTGCTGAACATTTATCTGTTATTTTCTGTTTGCTGGATCCCAGGTGACCCTGACTCCCTCCGTGTCTGGTGTAGGGAGCCGGTGGTCGTGTCCCCTCACTATTGTAGGGTGTTCAGGGGTTATATAGTCGAGGTACGTGGATATGCAACCTTCCACCTTTCGGATCTTTGCATAGGCTGAGCAGCCAGGGAAAGTCTCAGGTCTTGTGCAGGGGTCTCCCTTTTGGTTCCTTAGCTTTGGATCCACTCAGTCATATATGCATGTTGCTTTCTCTTGTTTCCTGTATACCGTCCGTGACATTATAAGCCGCCAAAACCGTCTGAAGCATGGATCCGGTTTCACTTTTGGCTGAACGCTTCCAGGGTCTTTCATTGGAGGTAGCTGATCTCCGTAAGACTTTTTCTCAGCTGACCGGTTCAGCTTGCGTTCATGGAGTTTGTTCTGAGCCTAAGATCTCGCTCCCGGATACGTTCTCCGGGGGTAGTGAGAATTTTGTGCGTTTTAGAGAGGCTTGCAAACTCCATTTTCGCCTTCTTCCCCATTCCTCTGGTGATGAGGAACGGAGGGTGGGGATCATTATATCGCTGCTCAGAGGTAACGCTCAGTCCTGGGCCTTTTCGCTGCCGGAGGGGGCACGGCCTCTCCGTTCAGTGGATGAATTCTTTTTAGCCCTGGGTCAGATATATGATGATCCGGATCGTATTGCTCTGGCTGAGTCTAGACTACATCTATTATGCCAGGGTAAACAATCCGCAGAAATATACTGCTCAGAATTTCGGAGATGGGCAGTTGATACTGGTTGGAATGATGCTGCACTCCGAAGTCAATTTTGCCATGGTCTTTCAGAGGGATTAAAAGATGCATTTGCCTTTCATGAGAGGCCTATTTCTTTGGACTCTGCTATGTCTCAGGCCGTTCGTATTGACAGGCGTCTTAGAGAGAGAGGAGAGATGTCCCCTTCCTGTCATACTCAGTCCCAGGACAGTGCAGCGGTCCCATTCTGTGCGCCGGGGTCTCAGTCACTGTCAGCCCCTTCTGAGCAGGAGCCCATGCAGCTGGGGTTGATTGCTTCTGACAATAGAAGATTCAGCTCGCATGGGAGGGTTTGTTTTTGTTGTGGAGGTATAAATCATTTGGCAAATATTTGTCCCTCTAGGAGATTCAGGCAGTTTTCTGGGAGTAATAAAGAAACAAACAGGAAAAAATCTTTTAAAAATGTTCCGTCTGTTACTATTGGCAGGGTTGAGGCGGAAATTGAAGGTTTTCCGTTTGCTTGTAGTTCCCGTTTTGTCCTGCCGGCTAGGGTGGCGCTAGAGAGCAAGAACATTTTTTGTGAGATTTTTGTGGATAGTGGAGCAGCGGTCAATCTCATTGATAATCAATTTGCGATAACTCATGGTTTCCAGGTGCGCACTTTGGGAAAGGATATTCCTGTTTTTGCTATTGATTCCGCTCCACTTTCTCAGAAATCATTAAAGGGCATAGTTCACAATATCCGTTTAATTGTGAGTGATGCTCATGTTGAGGGTGTGTCATGTTTCGTCCTTAGCGGTTTGCCTACTCCTCTAGTGTTGGGGCTACCCTGGCTCACTAAACATAACCCCACCATTGATTGGCAAGCGAGGCAAATAAATGGTTGGAGTGACTTTTGCAGAGAGAATTGCCTCACGACTTCTGTTTCTGAGGTTGCTACTAAGACTGTACCATCTTTTCTCTCAGAATTTTCGGATGTCTTCTCTGAGAGTGGAGTTCAGAATTTGCCCCCGCACAGGGAGTACGATTGCCCTATTAATCTCATCCCAGGCGCCAAACTGCCTAAATCTCGTTTATACAATCTTTCCCAACCTGAGAGGATCGCTATGCATGCTTATATCTCTGAGAGTCTGAGAAAAGGACACATACGACCCTCGAAGTCACCTGTTGCCGCTGGTTTTTTCTTTGTTAAGAAAAAAGATGGTTCTTTAAGACCTTGTCTGGATTTCAGGGAGCTGAACAGTATCACTATTCGTGACCCTTATCCGCTTCCTCTGATCCCAGACCTGTTTAACCAGGTTGTTGGGGCTAAAGTCTTTTCCAAATTAGATCTAAGAGGGGCATACAACCTGGTCAGGGTCAGAGAAGGAGACGAATGGAAGACGGCCTTCAATACCCCTGAGGGCCATTTTGAGAATTTGGTTATGCCTTTTGGTTTGATGAATGCCGCAGCCGTTTTTCAGCATTTCGTGAACAGCATTTTTTTATCAATTGATGGGAAAATTTGTATTAGTGTATTTGGATGACATTTTGATTTTTTCTCCTGATTTCAAAACTCATAAGGAACATTTACGTCAGGTCTTGCTCATCCTGCGGGAGAATAAATTATATGCGAAACTGGAAAAATGTGTGTTTGCGCTTCCAGAAATTCAATTTCTGGGGTTTCTTCTCTCCGCTTCTGGTTTTCGCATGGACCCCGAGAAGGTCCGCGCTGTGCTTGAGTGGGAGCTTCCTGAGAATCAGAAGGCGCTGATGCGGTTTTTGGGCTTTGCCAATTATTACAGGAAGTTTATTTTGAATTATTCCTCTATTGTTAAACCACTCACTGATATGACCAGAAAGGGGGTAGATTTTCTTCTTGGTCAGTAGAGGCGCGTAAGGCTTTTTCTAATATCAAGGAGAGTTTTGCTTCCGCTCCCATCTTGGTGCAACCTGATATTTCTTTACCCTTCATAGTTGAGGTTGATGCTTCTGAGGTGGGTGTGGGGGCGGTCTTGTCTCAGGGTTCCTCTCCTGCCAAATGGCGACCGTGTGCCTTTTTCTTGAAAAAACTCTCCTCCGCAGAGAGAAATTACGATGTGGGAGATAGGGAATTGTTGGCCATCAAGTTGGCTTTTGAGGAATGGCGCCATTGGCTAGAGGGAGCCAGACACCCTATTACCTTATTTACTGTCCATAAAAATCTGGCCTACTTGGAGTCAGCCAAGCGTCTGAACCCGAGACCGGCCAGATGGTCTTTGTTCTTTTCTAGGTTTAATTTTGTGGTCACGTTCCGCCCTGGAGTTAAGAATGTGAAGGCAGATGCCCTGTCACGTTGTTTTCCGGGAGGTGGGAATTTTGAAGACCCGGGTGTGGTGGTCTCTGCTCTTTTTTCTGAATTGGAGGCAGAGGTGCAGGCAGCCCAGTCAGAGGCTCCTGATCTTTGTCCTCCTGGGAGGTTGTTTGTGCCTCTTGCTTTAAGACACAAGATTTTTAAGGAACACTACGATACGGTCCTTGCTGGGCACCAGGGGGCAAGAGCCACACTGGATCTCATCGCTCGGATATTCTGGTGGCCTGCGCTTCGTAAGTCGGTTGAGGGTTTTGTGGCAGCCTGCGAGACTTGCGCTCGTGCCAAAGTCCCTCATTCACGGCCATCAGGTCCTCTCCTTCCCTTACCCATTCCTTCCCGTCCTTGGACACATCTGTCCATGGACTTTATAACGGACCTGCCTCGTTCCTCGGGGAAGACTGTGATTCTGGTGGTGGTGGACCGTTTTAGCAAAATGGTGCATTTCATCCCTTTTCCTGGTTTGCCCAATGCTAAGACGCTGGCGCAGGCATTTATTGATCACATTGTCAAATTGCACGGTATTCCTTCAGACATAGTCTCTGATAGGGGCACGCAGTTTGTTTCCAGATTCTGGAAGGCTTTCTGTTCTCGCTTGGGGGTTCGGTTGTCATTCTCTTCTGCTTTCCACCCGCAGTCGAATGGCCAGACAGAGCGCGTCAATCAGAATCTGGAGACATATCTGCGCTGTTTTGTGGCGGAGAATCAAGAGGATTGGTGTTCTTTTTTGTCCCTTGCTGAGTTTGCTTTAAATAACCGTCGTCAGGAGTCCTCTGATAAGTCACCATTTTTTGGTGCATATGGGTTTCATCCGCAGTTTGGGACTTTCTCGGGAGAGGGGTCTTCTGGTTTACCTGATGAGGACAGATTCTCCTCGTCGTTGTCATCTATTTGGCAAAAGATTCAGGATAATCTAAAGAGCATGAGTGAGAGATATAAGCGTGTGGCAGATAAGAGATGTGTGCTTGGTCCGGACCTGAATGTTGGTGATCTGGTGTGGTTGTCTACTAAGAATATCAAATTGAAGGTTCCCTCCTGGAAGTTGGGTCCTAGGTTTATTGGGCCTTACAAAATCCTGTCTGTCATCAATCCTGTTGCCTACCGTCTTGATCTTCCTCAGACTTGGAAGTACCATAATGTTTTTCAGAAGTCCTTATTGAAACCTTATGTTCAACCCATTGTACCCTCGCCTTTGCCTCCTCCTCCGATTATGGTTGATGGGAATCTTGAATTTCAGGTCTCTAGGATTGTGGATTCTCGTCTTGTCCGCGGTTCTCTTCAGTACCTTGTTCATTGGGAGGGTTATGGTCCTGAGGAGAGGATGTGGGTCCCAGTGACGGACATTAAGGCCTCTCGTCTCATCAGGGCTTTCCATAGGTCCCATCCTGAGAAGGTGGGCTCTGAGTGTCCGGAGTCCACTCGTAGAGGGAGGGGTACTGTCACAACCAGACAGCTGAGAAGCTCTGACAGAGGCCTTTCAGAACCTCCTCCTTGAGTTCTCTTTGTTGTGCTGTTCAATTCCTCATCTCGTTAGCCTCTCTCAGCTGTCATGGAGTTGGACTGATTGCTTCCCTTTAAATTCCTCCCCATGGTGCATTACTGGGCGGCTTATACTTCTTCCTGGAGTGTGTGTGCATGCTGATCTTGTTTTCCAGTCTGCTACAAAGTTAAGTGCTGAACATTTATCTGTTATTTTCTGTTTGCTGGATCCCAGGTGACCCTGACTCCCTCCGTGTCTGGTGTAGGGAGCCGGTGGTCGTGTCCCCCCACTATTGTAGGGTGTTCAGGGGTTATATAGTCGAGGTACGTGGATATGCAACCTTCCACCTTTCGGATCTTTGCATAGGCTGAGCAGCCAGGGAAAGTCTCAGGTCTTGTGCAGGGGTCTCCCTTTTGGTTCCTTAGCTTTGGATCCACTCAGTCATATATGCATGTTGCTTTGTCTTGTTTCCTGTACACCGTCCGTGACATGAGGCTGGTGAAGTGGGTAAAGCCCTTGTTTAAAGGTGCATTCAAAGTGCTGCACGGCCGTTAACAATAAAGAATGACTATACAGTGTGGTTTTAATTATTAATTGAAAGGCAGCTGCAGGCTAATTGCCCACTCTGTTCTTCAAAGCAGTATGGCTGCAACCCACCCACAGCTCGACCACTCCACGTGGCCGTACCATAAGTCAGACTGGCCTGGGCATACCTGATTTATAGCGATTTGTGACAAATTAATTCAGAACTAATAGAATTTCTTGGCGAAATTTGGCAAAGTTGCTGAATTAAATTTTTCAAAACTTCTCTCATCTCTATTCACTTCTGCATTTTCAGCGAGTTACAATATGTTCTTCCTTACTCAAGTTTATGGTGTAGGTTTATATTTAAATTATAAGCTCTAATTTATAGGGTCTTGCTCATTTTGTTTCATTAATGGCTAATATTTATAGCTACATACTGTAGTTACATAGGTTGAAAAAAGACACAAGTTCATCAGGTTCAACCTTTCTCAAAGCAAATATACAACATCAATTATTAGATTGATATAAACCTCAATGTCAATTGCTGTAGGATAAGCACTTGTGTTGAGCGAATCAAAGTCCGCGAAGGGAAAATTTGAAAAAAGTTGAATTTCCTTGTGCTTTGTAGTAGAGATTTTCCCTGAAATGGCAATAGAAAAATAAAAATAAACTATACTTACCTCATCCGCTTGAGCGCGTACTTGTTTTCTGTCCAGCATAGTGGAAACCAAACGTATCCGTTATGCTTGCCCATAGACTTCTATTATCACGGATCAAAACGGAATGCCTCTTAAAGGCTTCAGTTTTGTATTCTAATCGGGAATTCCATTATATTCCGTTGTAAACTGAACCTATAGCGGAATCCCCTAATGCAAGTGTGAACCCACCCTATTATTATATTGAAATCACTTGTTTTTATCTCTTTTTTCATTCACACTAATACTTTATGTGGTTTTGTAGCTGCTTCCTGACATTGATTACTGCTGCTTAGCTTACTTGTAACAGAACATCCAAGTATTTCTCTTCTTCTGCTGGCTCTACTTTTATTTCTCTCAAAGGGGTTGTCTTACTTAAGCAAATAGCATTTATTATGTAGCGGAGGTTAATACATGGCACTTACTGGTATATTATGATTACCTATGGTAGCTGGTTTAATTTCACATCACATTATACCCTGCTCGTTTCCATGGTTATAACCACCATGGTCTTTTTTTGGTCACTGGTTAGGGCCTTATTAGGGCTTCCAGTGTAGGACTAGAGCTCCAGTCTGGGCCACCCCTTCGGGAATTTTTGGACCCCGTCCATTGGATACACTAATAGGGTGGACTAGGCCAAGTAGGGAGTCAATTGGGCTAGTGGGTATTGTACCAATAATACCCCCCTCTGACCTTCCACGTTCAGTCTTTGCCTAACACCCCCTGATTATTAAAGGGGTTTTCTCAACACGCTATTTTATACTTACCTGCTCCCGGCGCGCTGTCCACTTCCTGGTTTCGGCACTCGGCAGGGGGCGGGCTCCATCTTGATTGGTGTCTTCTCCCGGCCGGGCCGCGCTCTGTACTAAACGCGAAACGTCGAGTCCGCACATGCGCCCTGGTGACTTCTTCCTGGCCAGTATAGTATACTTGCCAGGAAGAAGTCACCAGGGCGCATGCGTGGACTCGGCGTGCGGGTTCAGTACAGCGCGCGGCCGGCCGGGAGAAGAAAAGAAGACGTCTGCGCACGCGCAGCCACCGCGATTCCTGAGAACAGTGGTGGCCGTAACCAGGGGAGACGGAAGACAACAGTCAGGTAAGTATAGGTTTATTTTTTTCTAAGGGCTGGGGATTTGTTAATGAAATATATTTAGAAAAATGATCACTGTTAAATCATTAACAGATTTAACAGTGATCATTAAGATGATAATACCCCTTTAACGTTGTTGTTTTAGCTTTTGTCATCTCCGCCTTACATTAGGCTGAGGGTCTGTATGTCTTATGTCTGTTTGTCTGTAGGGGCTTTTTTATCTCCTATATCATTAAAAGTGATATTTTACCTTAGTTAACTGCCCCTTTATAATTCTCGCTTTTAGTTAAAGGGGTTGTCCGAGTTCAGAGCTGAACCCGGCCATACCCCGATTTCCACCCAGGCAGCCCCCCTGATATGAGCATTGGAGAATTTCATACTCCGATGCTCTCCTTTTCCCGTACCAGGCTCTCCATAGGGTAAGCTAGGCAGAGGCTCCTGCCTAGCAGTAAGGGCTCATGCACACAACTGTTGTTGTTTTGCGGTTTGTTTTTCACGGATCTGTTGTTCTGTATATGAGGTTATATTTTCTCTGATTTAAGTCTTCTTCCGTTACGTTCTTCCACAAAACATATCTGTATGGTTTCGGTATGTGATCCGCTTTTTGGGGATCGGAAACAGAAACAGTAACCTATTAATCACCAAACACATGAGCAATATGGGCTGGGCATAGCATTTATACAGTATGGATCCACAAAAAACGGATGACATACCGATGTGTTCTGTCTGCGTTCGGTATTTTTTGTGGACCCATTGACTTGAATGGGGCCTCGGACCGTGATTTGCGGACAATCATAGGACAAACACAACTTTTTTGCGGAACAGAAATAAGGAAATACGGAAAAGGAATGCACACGGAGTAACTTCCGTTGTTTCTGAGGACCCATTGAAGTGAATGAACAAAAAAACGGAACAGAAGCGGAAAGAAAATACATTCGTGTGCATGAGCCCTAGGACTGATGACCTCACCAGCACTGTCTGTTGGGCGGGCTTTAATGGTGCCCTGTCCTATAAAATGGATAACACCACCTAACAGTGTGAAAATATAAACTTACAAGCCCTTGTCTTGAGTGACCCAGCACAGAGCAAGGGAAAGCATTGGAGCATGAAATGCTCCTATGCCTATGTTACATTTACACAAGTCTGCCTCAAAATGCTGCGATACCCAATACCTAAAACCGCAACAGGGAAGGAAAGTCCTGCTGTCTGTGGTTTAAAAAAAAAAATCAATCACTCAGATTTCAACATGTCCTAGTTGCCTGGGCATGCTGGAATTACTCCAATTCCAGCATCTACCGGCTGTGTCAGAGGTAAGTTCCCTTCTCTTTGTCACATGGCATGACCCAATAGTATCACTTTCGGCGAGCACCTGAAGTACTTGTACTCAGTATTAAAAAATTATATTTAGTGCATTCCTATAAAAAATACCATAAAAAATAATTAATAAAACAATAACCTCCTACTGCAATTTTTAAAGAAAACAAAGTTACTAATTTTAGCTTTTGTTTTTACTGCAACTCGTAGTAAACAAAATGAACAACAATTGTAGTAAATACTTAGTGTATCTGTCACTTAATCTATAGTGGTTATACTGGCATATTAAAAAAAAGGCAGTTTAAATACCTCTGTCAGTATTGACAGCAGCATCTAAATGGTTAATAGCCAACGGCGGAGATTGCTCTCCTCCGGGTATTAACAACAGCCCTCTGCTGTTGAAAACAACCAGGTGCTGCTGGGTATGGAGCGGACTCAAGTCTCAAGCCCTATTACTCCTAAATAAGTACTGTGTAAGGAATATCTTCAGTTTTATACATACCTTTGCAGTCTTCCCCTCTTTTCTGCAGGCGGGCATCAAGCTCTTATGGGCTCGCCACACTGAAGCTGAGCCTCACCCTCTGTCCTTTCACGATACAAGAGTTCGTGTCACAGGGTTTCAGGGTGTGCTTTGGACCTTCAGCAATGATTTAAAAAAAAAGCTAATTAAAAAAAATATATATACATTTGAATAGCGTATCCCTGTTTACAGTATAAGAGCAGGGGTTCCTGTCAAAATGATAAGAGTTTCTGCACTTTAATGTTATTCTGAATGCAAAAGATGTGCCGACTTTAGCTGGACCTGTGGCCATCTCTACTGCAGCATAGTATAACTGTCAGTATATTATGACAGTTCATCTGTGAGATCCACTGGCTTCCTGTTGCCATGGCAACCAGCCAGGTTCTGCCACCGATCTCCAGTTGCAGTGAGAATGCAGGACGAATGCATACGTCCAGTTGTGTGAACATTGCAGCTGCAAGGACATATGCATACGGGAAGGGGTTAAAGGGTTTTTCCCATCTCACTAAGTTATATATATCCACAGTATAGGGGATAACAAGCAGATAGGTGGGAGTCTTAATGCTGGAACCCCTGCCGATCCTGAGAATGTAGACATGCATAGGGAATGGATGGAGTGGTGGACACGCAGGTGCAGCCTGCACCATTCACTCCAGGCACAATTATGTCCCCATCCTCAGGGGGCGGCCGGTGGTGGGTAGGCCAGGTAACGATTATGTGTCCACACACACCACCAGGAATTAAAATGAATGGGGACACATTTCAGTTGGGGGTGGCACATGGGGGGGGGGGGGCACAGAGTGATGTAGGGGTTGAAAATGGGGTTATGTCCGGGTTAAATTTGCATCATGCCAGTGGATCGGGTAACAATAAGGTTCCCTTCCCCTTAGGGGAACTCCAGTCCTCGGGACCCACCTGTAGTGTCTCACTAGGTAAATGTGGGCACTACACAAGGGTTAATATGACCATTGTAATTGATATGATGTTTTATGTGTAGTTTCCCTGTGTATCTGGGTATCAGGCCTGTTAGGGTGTAGTTCCTCCTCCTAGACAGTAGAGGGAGCTAGGGAACCCCTAATATATATATAATTAGGCCCAGACAGGAAAGAAGTAGTGTAGTCCAGGAGGCTAGTGAGTGCACACTAGCCAGCCTGAGGATTTTGAACCATAATTAGCTCAGAAGATTCACACCAGGAGAAGGGTTTGCCTCCTGAGAGAAACCAAGTTCCCATAAGCAGAGCAGAGCCAGTATTCCAGCTAGACAAAGGAGCTGAAGGGCAGAAGGATTCACCCAAAGCAAGGATATTTACCTGAGGAAGTTTTCTACCAAGGATAAAGCCAGCATTAGGGCATACGGGCCTTGGGATTGAGACAGCCAGGAGTTCTGAGGAATAGTGCACAGGATTTCTGAGGAAGAGTGCAGCCTGGTCTGTAAGTGTTGTTTTTACCCTCTAAGTATCTTGCAAAGAACATTGTACCTGCCATTGTTGTGAAAGCCTGCTTATATCTGCTGCTATCATATGGAACTTTACAAAAGACTGTACAAAGTTAACTGTTTCCAGTAAAGGAAGTTTTGGTTCACCACAACAACGTGTTCCTCAATTATTACCACTATCAATCGGTGTGCCACCGTTACAGGCACTGGCGTCACGAATCTTAAAGGGACCTTGCCCCAGGCACATTAAACACCTGCAACATCCAGGGCACCTCACCCAACATCAGGCCTGGTCCCTACATACAGAGAGTGCCCCAGAGGGCCTCTCCATCACTGCAGTACGCCTGCCCAGGGTCCCCTTACAAACTGTGAGTAACCCAGAGCAACCCTCGTATGCCTATTAACCGTGACCTCACATCGCAATACCCTGCAGGTCTGCGTACGGCACACCTACCAGTCATGGTTTCAGGATTTCCTTAGTATTAAGCAGGTGATAAAATTAGTGTCCATGCATCAGGACTTACCACAGGTATTCATTCTGTGGGATAGTCTAAAATCCTGACAGGTAGGTGGGTCCTGAGGACCGGAGTTGAGAAACCCTTCCTTAGGGCTTGTTCACACGACCATGAAGCCGGTGCCCGTACTGTGGACCGCAAATTGCGGACCACAGTGCACGGGCACCATCCGTGAGGCAGCCGCATGGGGATCGCAGACCCATTCACTTGAATGGGTCTGCGATCCATCTGTTCTGCAAAAAGATAGAGCAAGTTCTATCTTTTTGCAGGGCGGAGGCACGGAACGGAAGCACAGAACGGAACACTACGAAAGCACTACGGAGTGCTTTCTGGGGTTCCGTTCCATGCCTCCGCACCGCAAAAAGATAGAACTTGCTCTATCGTTTTATAGAACGGATGGCTCGCAGACGCATTCGCATCTCCGGATTTGCGGAAGATGAGATTGAAGTGAATGGGTCTGCATCCGTGATGCGGAATGCACACGGAACGGTGCCCGTGTATTGCGGTCCGCAATACGTCAACGGGCAGCACACGTTCGCGTGAATGAGCCCTTAGAGAATGAAACTAGACTTATTTTCTACAATTACAGACATTAAAGATAATGCGCTTGATTTATCAGACCAAAGTGAAGAGAAATCACGTGACTGGTATCACTGTCTGTGAAGAGATAGTGCTGTAACATTTGATGGAAGGAAAGCAGATAGAAGGTATAAAGAGAAATAAATTGGATGATATAAGAATCAGATAAACCTGACGTTTAATGCTCAGACAAGGCCAGTTTACTTGACTTTTGTGTTCTTCTCATGTTTGTAATGCATAAAATCAAAGCTGTCTGAGCCTGTATTGTGGGGACAGCTTCATACCACTAGGAGCAGTATTTAATTTTTTTTTATTGTAGAGCACCATTTAAGGGTTGAGCTTCATTTATTTTAATCCCAGTATATCCAATTACAATCACACTAGAGCAGAAATTGCAATGACAGTTTTGTTGTTTTTTTTTTGTTTTTTTTTACTGTAGGAGATGTTGGAAAGAGAAGGTAGCAAACAAATCTGGACCAAATACATGGATTGGCAGTCTCTATAAAAGACAACTTAAAAGGGTTGTCTGGGATCAAACTTATTTTTTTTTAAACATCTTACTCACCTTTAGTAGCTGAGTCTGTGTTCCCAAGATGGTTTTAGGTAGCTTTTACACTGGAGCATGGCTCCTACAGTCCCCAACAGTTTGCTTACATATCTGTATATCTGTGCGATCACTTCCTGCCGCACTACACTGTGGGTCCCAGTGCAGGTTGGCATCTCCTGGTTTCTACTGTCTAACATCGCATGCCTGCACCCGCCCCCCCCTCATATATATTCATGCATCCTGCACATCGTCCACTCCTCCATCGATCTGCCCCCCTCATACATATTCATCCTCCTGCCTCCATTCATTATAAAGCTGCATGCCCGGTGACGGCACCAGACTGGAGGGGCGGGGCTTAGCGCAATGTTGGCTGGCCTAGTTACCGCCCCTCCATCCTCTCTGCATAATTACCTAGGTGGCCAGTGACGTCACCGGGCTCCCTGAGCAGCGGAAGAGGAGGCTTTGCTCGCCTGCCAGGGACCCGTCACTGAAGACACGAAAATACTAATTTCCGGTCAAGAATTTACTGGATGAAAACGGGGCTTGAGGGCTTGAGAAATATGGTCAAAAGGTAGTACATGCATGTTTGTAATGTGTATGTCAGTAGATTACTATTAGACCAATGTCTCCAATCCCGGACAACCCCTTTAACACTGATTGTTAATATACAATATATTCGTCTTGGTAACTATGACAGTCAGTCACGTGGTGCTGGTGCTTAACAAAATTCTGCGCTCAATCTTTGTACCTGGAGTATTTGGATATTCCAGGTACAGGGCTCCAGACTAAAAAAAATATCAAGGAGCCATTGGCTCCTAACTAGAGTTGAGCGAACACCTGGATGTTCGGGTTCGAGAAGTTCGGCCGAACTTCCCGGAAATGTTCGGGTTCGGGATCCGAACCCGATCCGAACTTTGTCCCGAACCCGAACCCCATTGAAGTCAATGGGGACCCGAACTTTTCGGCACTAAAACGGCTGTAAAACAGCCCAGGAAAGGGCTAGAGGGCTGCAAAAGGCAGCAACATGTAGGTAAATCCCCTGCAAACAAATGTGGATAGGGAAATTAATAAAAATAAAAATTTAATAAATAAAAATTAACCAAAATCAATTGGAGAGAGGTCCCATAGCAGAGAATCTGGCTTCCCGTCACCCACCACTGGAACAGTCCATTCTCAGATATTTAGGCCCCGGCACCCAGGCAGAGGAGAGAGGTCCCGTAACAGAGAATCTGGCTTCATGTCAGCAGAGAATCAGTCTTCATATCATAGCAGAGAATCAGGCTTCACGTCAGCCACCAGTGCAACAGTCCATTGGCATATATTTAGGCCCAGCACCCAGGCAGAGGAGAGAGGTCCCGTAACAGACAATCTGGCTTCATGTCAGCAGAGAATTAGTCTGCATGTCATAGCAGAGAATGAGGCTTCACGTCAGCCACCACTGCAACAGTCCATTGGCATATATTTAGGCCCAGCACCCAGGCAGAGGAGAGAGGTCCCGTAACAGACAATCTGGCTTCACGTCAGCAGAGAATTAGTCTGCATGTCATAGCAGAGAATGAGGCTTCACGTCAGCCACCACTGCAACAGTCCATTGGCATATATTTAGGCCCAGCACACAGGCAGAGGAGAGAGGTCCCGTAACAGAGGATCTGGCTTCATGTCAGCAGAGAATTAGTCTGCATGTCATAGCAGAGAATGAGGCTTCACGTCAGCCACCACTGCAACAGTCCATTGGCATATATTTAGGCCCAGCACCCAGGCAGAGGAGAGAGGTCCCGTAACAATCTGGCTTCATGTCAGCAGAGAATTAGTCTGCATGTCATAGCAGAGAATGAGGCTTCACGTCAGCCACCACTGCAACAGTCCATTGGTATATATTTAGGCCCAGCACCCAGGCAGAGGAGAGAGGTCCCATAACAGACAATCTGGCTTCATGTCAGCAGAGAATTAGTCTGCATGTCATAGCAGAGAATCAGGCTTCACGTCAGCCACCAGTGCAACAGTCCATTGGCATATATTTAGGCCCAGCACACAGGCAGAGGAGAGAGGTCCTGTAACAGACAATCTGGCTTCATGTCAGCAGAGAATTAGTCTGCATGTCATAGCAGAGAATGAGGCTTCACGTCAGCCACCACTGCAACAGTCCATTGGCATATATTTAGGCCCCGCACCCAGGCAGAGGAGAGAGGTCCCGTAACAGACAATCTGGCTTCACGTCAGCAGAGAATTAGTCTGCATGTCATAGCAGAGAATGAGGCTTCACGTCAGCCACCACTGCAACAGTCCATTGGCATATATTTAGGCCCAGCACACAGGCAGAGGAGAGAGGTCCCGTAACAGAGGAACTGGCTTCATGTCAGCAGAGAATTAGTCTGCATGTCATAGCAGAGAATGAGGCTTCACGTCAGCCACCACTGCAACAGTCCATTGGCATATATTTAGGCCCAGCACCCAGGCAGAGGAGAGAGGTCCCGTAACAGACAATCTGGCTTCATGTCAGCAGAGAATTAGTCTGCATGTCATAGCAGAGAATGAGGCTTCACGTCAGCCACCACTGCAACAGTCCATTGGCATATATTTAGGCCCAGCACCCAGGCAGAGGAGAGAGGTCCCGTAACAGACAATCTGGCTTCATGTCAGCAGAGAATTAGTCTGCATGTCATAGCAGAGAATGAGGCTTCACGTCAGCCACCACTGCAACAGTCCATTGGCATATATTTAGGCCCAGCACACAGGCAGAGGAGAGAGGTCCCGTAACAGAGACTCTGGCTTCATGTCAGCAGAGAATCAGTCTGCATGTCATAGCAGAGAATGAGGCTTCACGTCAGCCACCACTGCAACAGTCCATTGGCATATATTTAGGCCCAGCACACAGGCAGAGGAGAGAGGTCCCGTAACAGAGGATCTGTCTTCATGTCAGCAGAGAATTAGTCTGCATGTCATAGCAGAGAATGAGGCTTCATGCAGCCACCACTGCAACAGTCCATTGGCATATATTTAGGCCCAGCACCCAGGCAGAGGAGAGAGGTCCCGTAACAGACAATCTGGCTTCACGTCAGCAGAGAATTAGTCTGCATGTCATAGCAGAGAATGAGGCTTCACGTCAGCCACCACTGCAACAGTCCATTGGCATATATTTAGGGCCAGCACACAGGCAGAGGAGAGAGGTCCCGTAACAGAGGATCTGGCTTCATGTCAGCAGAGAATTAGTCTGCATGTCATAGCAGAGAATGAGGCTTCACGTCAGCCACCACTGCAACAGTCCATTGGCATATATTTAGGCCCAGCACCCAGGCAGAGGAGAGAGGTCCCGTAACAGACAATCTGGCTTCATGTCAGCAAAGAATTAGTCTGCATGTCATAGCAGAGAATGAGGCTTCACGTCAGCCACCACTGCAACAGTCCATTGGTATATATTTAGGCCCAGCACCCAGGCAGAGGAGAGAGGTCCCGTAACAGACAATCTGGCTTCATGTCAGCAGAGAATTAGTCTGCATGTCATAGCAGAGAATCAGGCTTCACGTCAGCCACCAGTGCAACAGTCCATTGGCATATATTTAGGCCCAGCACACAGGCAGAGGAGAGAGGTCCCGTAACAGACAATCTGGCTTCATGTCAGCAGAGAATTAGTCTGCATGTCATAGCAGAGAATGAGGCTTCACGTCAGCCACCACTGCAACAGTCCATTGGCATATATTTAGGCCCAGCACCCAGGCAGAGGAGAGAGGTCCCGTAACAGACAATCTGACTTCACGTCAGCAGAGAATTAGTCTGCATGTCATAGCAGAGAATGAGGCTTCACGTCAGCCACCACTGCAACAGTCCATTGGCATATATTTAGGCCCAGCACACAGGCAGAGGAGAGAGGTCCCGTAACAGAGGAACTGGCTTCATGTCAGCAGAGAATTAGTCTGCATGTCATAGCAGAGAATGAGGCTTCACGTCAGCCACCACTGCAACAGTCCATTGGCATATATTTAGGCCCAGCACCCAGGCAGAGGAGAGAGGTCCCGTAACAGACAATCTGGCTTCATGTCAGCAGAGAATTAGTCTGCATGTCATAGCAGAGAATGAGGCTTCACGTCAGCCACCACTGCAACAGTCCATTGGCATATATTTAGGCCCAGCACACAGGCAGAGGAGAGAGGTCCCGTAACAGAGACTCTGGCTTCATGTCAGCAGAGAATCAGTCTGCATGTCATAGCAGAGAATGAGGCTTCACGTCAGCCACCACTGCAACAGTCCATTGGCATATATTTAGGCCCAGCACACAGGCAGAGGAGAGAGGTCCCGTAACAGAGGATCTGTCTTCATGTCAGCAGAGAATTAGTCTGCATGTCATAGCAGAGAATGAGGCTTCACGTCAGCCACCACTGCAACAGTCCATTGGCATATATTTAGGCCCAGCACCCAGGCAGAGGAGAGAGGTCCCGTAACAGACAATCTGGCTTCACGTCAGCAGAGAATTAGTCTGCATGTCATAGCAGAGAATGAGGCTTCACGTCAGCCACCACTGCAACAGTCCATTGGCATATATTTAGGCCCAGCACACAGGCAGAGGAGAGAGGTCCCGTAACAGAGGATCTGGCTTCATGTCAGCAGAGAATTAGTCTGCATGTCATAGCAGAGAATGAGGCTTCACGTCAGCCACCACTGCAACAGTCCATTGGCATATATTTAGGCCCAGCACCCAGGCAGAGGAGAGAGGTCCCGTAACAGACAATCTGGCTTCATGTCAGCAGAGAATTAGTCTGCATGTCATAGCAGAGAATCAGGCTTCACGTCAGCCACCAGTGCAACAGTCCATTGGCATATATTTAGGCCCAGCACACAGGCAGAGGAGAGAGGTCCCGTAACAGACAATCTGGCTTCATGTCAGCAGAGAATTAGTCTGCATGTCATAGCAGAGAATGAGGCTTCACGTCAGCCACCAGTGCAACAGTCCATTGGTATATATTTAGGCCCAGCACCCAGGCAGAGGAGAGAGGTCCCGTAACAGACAATCTGGCTTCATGTCAGCAGAGAATTAGTCTGCATGTCATAGCAGAGAATCAGGCTTCACGTCAGCCACCAGTGCAACAGTCCATTGGCATATATTTAGGCCCAGCACACAGGCAGAGGAGAGAGGTCCCGTAACAGACAATCTGGCTTCATGTCAGCAGAGAATTAGTCTGCATGTCATAGCAGAGAATGAGGCTTCACGTCAGCCACCAGTGCAACAGTCCATTGGCATATATTTAGGCCCAGCACCCAGGCAGAGGAGAGAGGTCCCGTAACATACAATCTGGCTTCACGTCAGCAGAGAATTAGTCTGCATGTCATAGCAGAGAATGAGGCTTCACGTCAGCCACCACTGCAACAGTCCATTGGCATATATTTAGGCCCAGCACACAGGCAGAGGAGAGAGGTCCCGTAACAGAGGATCTGGCTTCATGTCAGCAGAGAATTAGTCTGCATGTCATAGCAGAGAATGAGGCTTCACATCAGCCACCACTGCAACAGTCCATTGGCATATATTTAGGCCCAGCACCCAGGTAGAGGAGAGAGGTCCCGTAACAGACAATCTGGCTTCATGTCAGCAGAGAATTAGTCTGCATGTCATAGCAGAGAATGAGGCTTCACGTCAGCCATCACTGCAACAGTCCATTGGCATATATTTAGGCCCCGGCACCCAGGCAGAGGAGAGAGGTCCCGTAACAGACAATCTGGCTTCATGTCAGCAGAGAATTAGTCTGCATGTCATAGCAGAGAATGAGGCTTCACGTCAGCCACCACTGCAACAGTCCATTGGCATATATTTAGGCCCAGCACACAGGCAGAGGAGAGAGGTCCCGTAACAGAGACTCTGGCTTCATGTCAGCAGAGAATCAGTCTGCATGTCATAGCAGAGAATGAGGCTTTACGTCAGCCACCACTGCAACAGTCCATTGGCATATATTTAGGCCCAGCACCCAGGCAGAGGAGAGAGGTCCCGTAACAGACAATCTGGCTTCATGTCAGCAGAGAATTAGTCTGCATGTCATAGCAGAGAATGAGGCTTCACGTCAGCCACCACTGCAACAGTCCATTGGCATATATTTAGGCCCAGCACACAGGCAGAGGAGAGAGGTCCCGTAACAGAGGATCTGTCTTCATGTCAGCAGAGAATTAGTCTGCATGTCATAGCAGAGAATCAGGCTTCACGTCACCCAACATTGGAACAGTCCATTGGCATATATTTAGGCTCCGGCACCCAGACAGAGGAGAGGTTCATTCAACTTTGGGTAGCCTCGCAATATAATGGTAAAATGAAAATAAAAATAGGATTGAATGAGGAAGTGCCCTGGAGTCCAATAATATATGGTTAAGGGGAGGTAGTTAATGTCTAATCTGGACAAGGGACGGACAGGTCCTGTGGGATCCATGCCTGGTTAATTTTTATGAACGTCAGCTTGTCCACATTGGCTGTAGACAGGCGGCTGCGTTTGTCTGTAATGACGCCCCCTGCCGTGCTGAATACACGTTCAGACAAAACGCTGGCCGCCGGGCAGGCCAGCACCTCCAAGTCATAAAAGGCTAGCTCTGGCCACGTGGACAATTTAGAGACCCAGAAGTTGAATGGGGCCGAACCATCAGTCAGTACATGGAGGGGTGTGCACACGTACTGTTCCACCATGTTAGTGAAATGTTGCCTCCTGCTAACACGTTGCGTATCAGGTGGTGGTGCAGTTAGCTGTGGCGTGTTGACAAAAGTTTTCCACATCTCTGCCATGCTAACCCTGCCCTCAGAGGAGCTGGCCGTGACACAGCTGCCTTGGCGACCTCTTGCTCCTCCTCTGCCTTGGCCTTGGGCTTCCACTTGTTCCCCTGTGACATTTGGGAATGCTCTCAGTAGCGCGTCTACCAACGTGCGCTTGTACTCGCGCATCTTCCTATCACGCTCCAGTGCAGGAAGTAAGGTGGGCACATTGTCTTTGTAGCGTGGATCCAGCAGGGTGGCAACCCAGTAGTCCGCACAGGTTAAAATGTGGGCAACTCTGCTGTCGTTGCGCAGGCACTGCAGCATGTAGTCGCTCATGTGTGCCAGGCTGCCCAGGGGTAAGGACAAGCTGTCCTCTGTGGGAGGCGTATCGTCATTGTCCTGCCTTTCCCCCCAGCCACGCACCAGTGATGGACCCAAGCTGCGTTGGGTGCCACCCCGCTGTGACCATGCTTCATCCTCATCCTCCTCCACCTCCTCCTCATCCTCCAGTAGTGGGCCCTGGCTGGCCACATTTGTACCTGGCCTCTGCTGTTGCAAAAAACCTCCCTCTGAGTCACTTCGAAGAGACTGGCCTGAAAGTGCTAAAAATGACCCCTCTTCCTCCTCCTCCTCCTCCTCCTCCTGGGCCACCTCCTCTTCCATCATCGCCCTAAGTGTTTTCTCAAGGAGACAAAGAAGTGGTATTGTAACGCTGATAACGGCGTCATCGCCACTGGCCATGTTGGTGGAGTACTCGAAACAGCGCAACAGTCAGGCCGGACATGGAGCAGAGCGTTAGGGGGAGGCCGCTCATGAAGAGGATTGGCGTGAGGGGACAGACAGGTAAAGGGTTAAGGGCCGGAGGAGGGGTTAGGTGTTGGCGCGTGTCGCCATGCGAACGGGGGAGGGGTTATGCGGCAGAGCGAGGGGGAGGCGGTGTTAGTGGCATTCGGCCAGGCGAGACGAACGCCCACCCGCCCGACCCTAGTTGGGAGGTTTATTAATAAAAAATAAAAAAAAATAAAAAAGAAGGAAAAGAGAAATGTGGTTGTCGCGGCAGTCGAGGAGGCGGGGGAGGTCCTGGAAGTGGAAAAAGATGGTGGTATCTGAGGATGGGAGGGCCCCGCGGGAGGGGCTGGACTCTCATGGAGGAGCTGGGATTAACGAACTAGGCGTCCATCAGTTGCTGCCTCCGAGCTGGGTTCAACGGCTGGGGGCAAGATGGAGTCGCAGGGTTTTTTCCCGGTGTTTAGGAGGCTATTGGGGCTTCTAGGACCTCCCTCGTCATGGGTTTAAGTTATGTTAATTTATGTTAATTATGTTATGTATTTATTTAATAAACGGCTGCTGTGGCCGATTAAATCCAAGCAGTAGCGTTGTGTGGTTATTTATGGGAGGGGAGAAAAGAAGCAGGTAGTAAGAATTAAAAGAACCGAACGAGTAGCCAATTCCCTCTTCAAGGGCACACAGGTCTCGCATGGAGGCCCAGTCATTGGTGGTGAAGTGGTGCTGTTCTGTAGTGCGACTGACCCGTGCGTGCTGCAGCTGAAACTCCACTATGGCCTGCTGCTGCTCGCACAGTCTGTCCAGCATGTGCAAGGTGGAGTTCCACCTGGTGGGCACGTCGCATATGAGGCGGTGAGCGGGAAGGTCGAAGTTACGCTGTAGCGCAGACAGGCGAGCAGCAGCAGGATGTGAACGCCGGAAGCGCGAACAGACGGCCCGCACTTTATGCAGCAGCTCTGACATGTCGGGGTAGTTGTGAATGAACTTCTGCACCACCAAATTCAGCACATGCGCCAAGCAAGGGATGTGCGTCAAATTGGCTAGTCCCAGAGCTGCAACGAGATTTCACCCATTATCACACACCACCAGGCCGGGCTTGAGGCTCACCGGCAGCAACCACTCATCGGTCTGTTGTTCTATACCCCGCCACAACTCCTGTGTGGTGTGGGGCCTGTCCCCCAAACATATGAGTTTCAGAATGGCCTGCTGACGTTTACCCCGGGCTGTGCTGAAGTTGGTGGTGAAGGTGTGTGGCTGACTGGATGAGCAGGTGGAAGAAGAGGAGGAGGAAGCCGAGAAGGTGGAGGTGGCAACAGGAGGCAAAGAATGTTGCCCTGCGATCCTTGGCGGCGGAAGGACGTGCGCTAAACAGCTATCCGCCTGGGGCCCAGCTGCCACTACATTTACCCAGTGTGCAGTTAGGGAGATATAGCGTCCCTGGCCGTGCTTACTGGTCCACGTATCTGTGGTTAGGTGGACCTTGCTACAGATGGCGTTGCGCAGTGCACACTTGATTTTATCGGATACTTGGTTGTGCAGGGAAGGCACGGCTCTCTTGGAGAAGTAGTGGCGGCTGGGAACAACATACTGTGGGACAGCAAGCGACATGAGCTGTTTGAAGCTGTCTGTGTCCACCAGCCTAAATGACAGCATTTCATAGGCCAGTAGTTTAGAAATGCTGGCATTCAGGGCCAGGGATCGAGGGTGGCTAGGTGGGAATTTACGCTTTCTCTCAAATGTTTGTGAGATGGAGAGCTGAACGCTGCCGTGTGACATGGTTGAGACGCTTGGTGACGGAGGTGGTGGTGGTGTTGGTGGTACATCCCCTGTTTGCTGGGCAGCAGGTGCCAACGTTCCTCCAGAGGAAGAGGCCGAGGCGGCAGCAGCAGAAGAGGTAGCAGGGGGAGCCTGAGTGACTTCCTTGGTTTTAAGGTGTTTACTCCACTGCAATTCATGCTTTGCATGCAGGTGCCTGGTCATGCAGGTTGTGCTCAGGTTCAGAACGTTAATGCCTCGCTTCAGGCTCTGATGGCACAGCGTGCAAACCACTCGGGTCTTGTCGTCAGCACATTGTTTGAAGAAGTGCCATGCCAGGGAACTCCTTGAAGCTGCCTTTGGGGTGCTCGGTCCCAGATGGCGGCGGTCAGTAGCAGGCGGAGTCTCTTGGCGGCGGGTGTTCTGCTTTTGCCCACTGCTCCCTCTTTTGCTACGCTGTTGGCTCGGTCTCACCACTGCCTCTTCCTCCGAACTGTGAAAGTCAGTGGCACGACCTTCATTCCATGTGGGGTCTAGGACCTCATCGTCCCCTGCATCGTCTTCCACCCAGTCTTGATCCCTGACCTCCTGTTCAGTCTGCACACTGCAGAAAGACGCAGCAGTTGGCACCTGTGTTTCGTCATCATCAGAGACATGCTGAGGTGGTATTCCCATGTCCTCATCATCAGGAAACATAAGTGGTTGTGCGTCAGTGCAGTCTATGTCTTCCACCGCTGGGGAAGGGCTAGGTGGATGCCCTTGGGAAACCCTGCCAGCGGAGTCTTCAAACAGCATAAGAGACTGCTGCATAACTTGAGGCTGAGACAGTTTCCCTGGTATGCATGGGGGTGATGTGACAGACTGATGGGGTTGGTTTTCAGACGCCATCTGTGCGCTTTCTGCAGAAGACTGGGTGGGAGATAATGTGAACGTGCTGGATCCACTGTCGGCCACCCAATTGACTAATGCCTGTACCTGCTCAGGCCTTACCATCCTTAGAACGGCATTGGGCCCCACCATATATCGCTGTAAATTCTGGCGGCTACTGGGACCTGAGGTAGTTGGTACACTAGGACGTGTGGATGTGGCAGAACGGCCACGTCCTCTCCCAGCACCAGAGGGTCCACTAACACCACCACGACCATGTCCACGTCCGCGTCCCTTACTAGATGTTTTCCTCATTGTTATGGTTCACCACAACAACAAAAATATTATTTGGCCCAATGTATTGTATTCAAATTCAGCGGGATATAAATTTGAGGCCTAGTATTTAGGCGCTGGGTGACCGGTATGGATTTAGTGACAGAATTAGACTGGGATATGGCCAAAAAATAACCACACTATTGCTGGTTAAATGCACTTGGTGACGGGCGCAGCTTGCCCCTGATGTAGTATATGGCCAAAAAATGAACAGACTATTGCTGGTTAAATGCACTTGGTGTGACAGCTTGACCAACCACACTACTGAGGGTTAAATGCACTTGGTGACGGGCGCAGCTTGCCCCTGATGTAGTATATGGCCAAAAAATGAACAGACTATTGCTGGTTAAATGCACTTGGTGACGGGCGCAGCTTGCCCCTGATTTAGTATATGGCCAAAAAATGAACAGACTATTGCTGGTTAAATGCACTTGGTGTGATAGCTTGACCAACCACACTACTGAGGGTTAAATGCACTTGGTGACGGGCGCAGCTTGCCCCTGATGTAGTATATGGCCAAAAAATAAACAGACTATTGCTGGTTAAATGCACTTGGTGTGACAGCTTCACCCTGATGTAGGCTTTAGCCAAAAAACAACCACACCATTGAGGGTTAAATGCACTTGGTGACAGGCGCAGCTTGCCCCTGATGTAGTATATGGCCAAAAAATAAACAGACTATTGCTGGTTAAATGCACTTGGTGTGACAGCTTCACCCTGATGTAGGCTTTAGCCAAAAAACAACCACACCATTGAGGGTTAAATGCACTTGGTCGCAGCTTGTGCTGGCGCACCACAAGACACAAAATGGCCGCCGATCACCCCAGAAAAATGTGACTGACAAACGGTCTGGGCAGCCTAAAAACAGTGAGCAATTGAGTATCAGCAGCTCAATGACCCACAGCTGCAGATCGATCAATAATCAAGTCCTTTGGAGGAGTTAATCTGCCTAATCTCGCCCTACTGTCGCAGCCGCAACCTCTCCCTACGCTAATCAGAGCAGAGTGACGGGCGGCGCTATGTGACTCCAGCTTAAATAGAGGCTGGGTCACATGGTGCTCTGGCCAATCACAGCCATGCCAATAGTAGGCATGGCTGTGATGGCCTCTTGGGGCAAGTAGTATGACGCTTGTTGATTGGCTGCTTTGCAGCCTTTCAAAAAGAGTCACAAAAGCGCCAAGAAAGCGACGAACACCGAACCCGAACCCGGACTTTTACGAAAATGTCCGGGTTCAGGTCCGTGTCACGGACACCCCAAAATTCGGTACGAACCCGAACTATACAGTTCGAGTTCGCTCATCCCTACTCCTAACCTGAAAAATTTAGGAGCCAAATTTAAATTTTTAGTCGCCAAATTTAAAATACATATAATTACGGTGTAATAAAAAAAAAAAAAAAAAACACATGTCTTACCTAGGGTTGTCACGATACCAAAATTTTGACTCAATTTCGATACCATAAAAAAGTATTGCGATACTCGATACCACGTGAAAAAAAAAAAACACCAAAAAAGCCACGTGCATTCCAGATTTTATGGAACGTCTGGACCATAATAGAACAATCCTAACCTAATTTTTGTCGGGACAAGGTGACTAAAATGAGGTGACTATTGAAAATTGCAAATTTTTTATTTTTTTTCTGTTACGGCATTCACCGCATAGGGGATTTTAAAAAAAATTTTTTAATAGTTCGCACTTTTTTGGGCGTGACAATATGTATTTTTTTTTATTATTTATATATTTTATATGTAAAATTGGGCAAGGGAGTGATTTAAACTTAATATTTCGGTGTTTTTTTTTTTTTACTTTTTTTTTTTAAACTTTTTATTTAATAACTATTATCCCCCTTAGGGGCTAGAACCTGGGATCTTTTCATCCCTTGTCCTATTCACCCGCTATCAGGGTGAATAGGACTTCACACTCTCCCTGCTGCAGGGAGACAACTATGGCAGCCAGGGCTTCAGTAGCGTCCTGGCTGCCATAGTAACCGATCGGAGCCCCAGGATTACACAGCCGGGGCTCTGACCAGAACTGCCACTGCCACCAATGATTATAATACTTGGGGGGGAGGGTTGGGGGCGCACTGCACCACCAATAATTCTACTTTATAATACTGGGGTTTGGGGGGGGGTTTCGGTGCACTGTGACACCAATTAATATAGTTTATGCTTAATACAAACGCAGGCTACAAAGTCTTGTCGCCATTTAGCAATTCTAAGTCGCATTGGCGACCATCTTGGTCGCCATCTGGAGCCCTGAGGTACCCTTGTTCGCAGTAAACCTGCCCTTGAAACTGTATCAGAAGTTTCACACATTTCTGCAAAAAGCTTTGACTCATTTCATTCTTTAGTTTTTCAGAAATATATACATTCATCCTATTCTCCAAGGTCACCATTCAGATTTGAAGAAAAAAAACACAGGTTCATTGACTATCCTCTAACATAATGGATCCTCTCAGATGTTATGAAGACACAATGAGTCCTTTTTGTAGGTATGTTCAGTAGCATCATGTACAAATTGAAAAGGATACATGAAAGAAGATAGACGTCATTGTTTAACCTATTGAGGGTTGTTCTCCACCCTGGTACTTCTTCCATAGGAGTCCCAGTTACAGGGAAAAACAGTCTTCTCTCATTACATCAATCACTGGCAGAGGTAATGTCATTCTGCTAAGACAACCAGCTCAGTTATGTTGGAGAGCATCCAGTGGTCCTGTGATCATAAGTTTCAATCTAGGCAGTGGCATTGAGCGCTGCATAGGCTGCAATTGACATAACAGAAGCAATTGTATACTTCTGTCCTCTCAGGATCCTAGACTGTCTCTGATGATGATAAATGTTTAAAGCCCAGGGACAAGTGTTGTATATTTAAGAGGCGTTATCCTTAAAGGTCTGATGCCTGGCCCCCCTGCTGATCAGCTCTTTGAACAGGCTGCATGAGTGCCGTGGTCTCTTTGCAGCTTAGTACACCCAGCGCCATACATTGGATGTAGAATGTGCTTGGCATTGACGCTCATCCTCATCACGCTTGAATGGGACTGAATTGCACCTAAGCCATATGACTGATGTATGTGTTGTCACTGGTCTAGGGGCAGGCTGCTGTGCTCACGGAGAACAACAGTCTCTTCAATCAATGGATCAATGGGCATGCCGGCGTGGGGGTAGATTGTCAATGTACCTCACTGAGAAGATTCCTAGTGGATCGATTGCCTTCACTATGTGGTGGACTACCTGTGCCTAGTCTTATGGGATCAAACAGTGCCATCAAATCTGGCCAAGAAAGTTGCCATTATGGAGCTCAAATAGTTTAGCTGAATGCCCTCTTATTGCTTGATTGCATTCAATAAAATTATTGAATTATCCTTAACGGGGTTGAGCACCTTTTGGACAGATCTGCGAAGGGATACATACAGTATTTACTGCTTCCCAGCGCTGGCTCCTCGTTACTTCTCTTTTCTGCCTTGGTTGCCCTACTGCGTTCCCAGGATATAAATGTCTGTTTTGGTGTTGCTGCAGCCACTAGATGGCTGCAGTGGTGACCTGCTTATCATTCATCATATTAAATGGTAACGTGACGAAAGGGGTGCAGCTGACTGCTGTAGCCACTAACTGTATTGACTGCATCAGCATCAAAATGTAAGTTTACATCAGGGAGCACAGAGAAGCAGCTGAGTCCACTGAGTATAGGAGCGAGAATCCACTGGGAAGCAGTAAGTATGCCTAGGACTCTCCCAAAAGTCCACAACCCCAACTGCTCTCCAATGCTGTACTTCAAGAGCACATAATTCCCGACTAGCACTGTCAGTGGTTGTGCCAGTTTTTAGGCTCTTTGCTAATTTCTGCCAGGTCTTGATACTTACTGTCTTCTCTCATTACATCAATCACTGGTTTAGCTGATGTGCTTTTGTCAAGCTCTCTTAAATGGTTGTGAATATTAACTCCCTAGAGATGTCCATCACTACTAAGAGCACACTTGTTTCATTTTTCAAAGAGTGTACAACAAAAGCAGAACACAGAATCACAGCTTACTGAATAAACTAGTCAATTTATGTTTTTTCTATGTACAGGGTGAGTCAAAACAAAATATCTGAAATATCTGAATACCCCAGCAAGTAATGCGTGAGGGGGCCTATCTTTCTAGGTTATGTCCATAACATGGCTTCCATCTTGAAAGCTGCCATATTGGATCAAGAGCAAATTTTTCCAATTGGAAGGAGGTCATGTAGCATATAAAACAAGACCAGAATTTTCTTAGAAATCGATTGACGCAATCAGATTTGCAATATCTTTTGTGGTTCAAAAAGTCAGCAACACAGAAAGTTCAAAACTTCAAAATTCTAAGTTCTGTGTTTAAAACCAGGGGCAACACATTGAACATGTCAAATAGCTGTGCATCACAGAGAACGTTCCTAGTTGTTGTTGGAACTTTCTGGGTTGATAACTTTAGAACCACAAGTCTGATTGTGTCAATCGATTTCTGAGAAAGCTCTAGTCTTATATATGCTACGTGATCCCCTTCCTATTGGAAATAAATTGTCCATGATCCAATATGGCGGCTTTTAAGATGGTGCCCATTGCTTGCTGGGGTATTCAGATATTTTATTTTCCCTTTAGTTTTTTAAATAAAAGGGTGTCCTGAGACTTTTAAATCACCCTGTATTCATTTTTGTGTGGTATCTGAACAGTCAATCAACTAGGGACTTTGTCAGTATTTCTAAGGAAAATCAAAATCCTTTAACCCCTTGGCAGCCTCTGCTGTTTATGTATGGTGAAAGTCGCCACTTTAAAGATGGTGCCTGCACGCTCTTCCAGCTCCGTAGCTGCCATGTTTCTACTGTTTCAAACAGCAGAGACCCATGGCGGATGTACAGTGTAGCTACATAAATACAAAAAAGTTATAGGGGTCAGAATATGGTCATGAAAATAAAAAAATGATTTTTATAAAGGTTTTTATAAATTTTTGTATTAAAATGCAAGACAAACTATACAAGTGTGGTACTGTTGTAATAGTACTGACCTAGAAAATGAAAGTAACAGGTTTATTTTACCGCATAGGGAACACCATAAAATACAAAAACAAAACCTAACTGTGGCAGAATTGCATTTTTTTTCCAATTCCACCCGATTTGGAATTTTTTATAAAGCTCCCCAATATGTGAATGAAAAAATGAAAAAGTTATGGTGAAGGGAAGTCAGGGAGTGAAAAACGAAATGCAAAAATAGAAAATCGCAAGGGTTAATTGAACTGGCTAATTTTTGACATTGCTGATGGTCACCTCTTGTAAGCTTAATTCCTGTGAATGGGAAGTCTCCGAAGAAAAAGTAGGACTGGCAACTTGAACTAAAGGTGCAACTTCTTCTGTCAACCTAGTGAAGAAATGTGTGAACTTTGGTATGCTTTCTATGCTGGACTTCCACTGGGATACAAGAATTTCATTATTGCATTCAAAAGTCCTGTTATGATATCTTTTTGGTGTCACAGACAGAAAGAATGCTTTAAAATTATTGTGTCACCTCATCAAATGGAATTTATTATGTAGACAAAGTTAATACAAGGCACTTACTAATGTGTGGAACCTGCATTCCCAGAATTTAATGGAGGCCATTGTGGCACCAAAAGTGGTATAATATAGTGTGGGCTCAGCATGCATGTGGAACCTGCATTAATTGAATTTAATGGAGGCCAGTAAGGCACCACTGGAGGTAGTTTTTAGTGTAGGTTTCTGTACTAAACAGATTGCCTTGCCGGTGGTGGACAGGCACAAATAATTTTGTACAAAATGTATTTGCCAAGAATCTCACATTTATTACATAGCATTAGTATATGTTCTATAGTAAATATGGTACTATTGGAACCGAACCCGAGTTCGGGAAATGTTTTTTTACAGTACAAATTGATTTATGAAGTTATGGCGTGAAGCCTCGCGAGACTTTGTGAATCAATAACTTCGGCATGTAGGAGACAATACATTCTAATACTGTACGGAGCTCCTGCTCCGTACAGTGTTAGAACGAAGTTTTATGCGAATCGACTTTGGATGTTTCACTTGAAGTCGATTCGCTCATCCCTAGTACTTACTAATGTATTGTGATTGTCCATATCGCCTCTTTTGCAGGCTGGATTCATTTTTTCATCATATTATACTCGTTTCCAGAGGTTATGACCACTGCTGTCGTGCAGTTACGAGTTAGCCGGGATGGGAGTTGATGAAAATGATTGCCTATGTATGCTCCCATTGTCCCAGCCACCTGAGAGGCGGGCTCTTTTTTTGATTGTGTGCAAGCATGACCACCACTGCTTAATTGCAGGGTGGTTGTAAGTTTGTAACCCCTCGAGTAGTGTATAATGTGATGGAATGCATAAAGCCAGCAAAGGAAGCAATAAGGACAATCACAATGCATTAGTAAACGCCTTGTATTAACTTTCTCTACATTTGCTTCATTTGCTGAAGTGAGACACCCCCTTTAAGTATCCACATTTTACTAAACATCATAAGCATAGATGAGCGAATCGAAGTTGACGAAGTGTAAAAAACAGCTGTACTGCTGCAACAGTGCCAGGAGTGGAGTCCTCAACTAATGGCTGACCAGTAGGTCGTCAATCGTGGTTGAGCCCACCAGCGCGGTTCCTGCTCCACCTCCTCCGGCTAATTCCCTGCTTCCTACACAGCCGAATATGTCTACTGGTGAGTTTAATTTCACTTGGGCATGGGGGGGCGGACACTGTAGCCAAGGGTTTAGTTCCTGCCCTTAGAGAGTTGCTAGCGCAGTTAGATCCTAGTCCTAGCCTCCAGCAGACAGCCCCGACGGTCCTTCAGGCAGATAAGCCGAGACCTAGCGACCATAAAGAATCATTATTTTGCGGCCTGTCGCCACTTGGCACTCATCTAGACGAGGATATCAGAAATAGAATTTGGGCTAATCAGTACATTGATATTTGGTCCCTAATTTCTGTAGATCAAAACACAGTGGACAAGGAGCGGCGTCCTAACGCTGATCATTTTATAGATCGTAGGCCTAAAGTTGCTTGCACGATAGGGAATTGGATTCAGGCATTTTCAGTGCTGAAATTTTACACTATTGTGCAGTGCCATCCGGATTGTGCGGCTGAACTCTTTGTATATATGGATTCGATCTATAACGCTTTTAAATCCTATGGTGGATCCGCCTGGTGGCGATACGACGAGGAGTTCTGCCGCCGGTTGGCGCTGCACCCAGACATTGGCTGGGGCGTAAAAGCTGCTGATTTATGGCTTCGCCTGATGATGTCCGAAAAATAAAAATCTCAGCCCTTTCTCCCAGCGGCCGCTGTTTCCTCAGTCAATCCACAAGGGACGGTGGCCGTACGCAGACCAGGAGCCTGCTGGTTGTATAACGAGGGTCATTGCAAGTTCTTTGCCCTCTGTAAATATAAGCATGAATGCTCCGACGATTGCACGCAACCTGAAGTCAGTTAATGCTCACCCAGTCCAATTACAAAGCAAAGTAGCTAAGGAAGTGTCCCTGGGTCGGATTATGGGCCCTTTTTCTTCACCGCCTTTTAAGAACATGCGGATTTCTCCCCTAGGCCTTATACCTAAGAAGGAACCGGGTTCATTTTGTTTGATCCATCACTAGTCTTTTCCGAAAAGTTCCTCAGTAAATGATGGCATCTACAAGGAGGAGGCCTCGGTGTCCTACGTGTCTTTTGATAGAGCAGTCTTTCTGGTCAGGCGGGCGGGAAGAGGTGCGTTATTGGCCAAATCAGACATTGAGGCGGCTTTTCGCCTTCTTCCTGTTCACCCTGACTGCTATCATTTGCTAGGTTGTATGGTTTCGGACCATTAATACTATGACACGTGTCTTCCGATGGGCTGCTCTATATCGTGCCATTATTTTGAGATGTTTAGCACTTTTCTAGAATGGGTCAAACGATATGAAACCGGTTCGCAGAATATTATTCATTATTTGGACGATTTTCTTTTTGTTTCTTTCGGAAAGTCAAATGCATGTCAATTCCTACTGGATACATTCCGTTATTTCATGTCCCGTTTTGGTGACCCACTCTCAGATGATAAGACGGTCGGCCCGGCTACGACCCTCACATTTTTAGGTATTGAAATTGATACCGAATTGATGGTGTTCCGGTTGCCCATTGACAAACTACAAAAGTTAACAGGTATGATCTGTGGATTCCTGGCAGTTAAATCTGTGACCCTCCGGCAGATGCAGTCTTTAATGGGACCATTGGTATTTGCCTGCCGTATTATGCCCATGGCCCGAGTTTTTTCCCGCCGCCTGTCTTTAGCTACCTGCGGTGTGAAAAAGTCGGATCATCGAATCCGCTTGGGCAAACAAATAAAATTGGATTTACATGTCTGGAATTCCTTTTTAGCTCAATATAATGGTCATACTTGTTATCAATCAGGTGAAATCTCTTCCCCGGAATTATCATTATTCTCAGATGCTGCAGGGTCTACCGGTTTTGGAGTCATCTTTGGTTGTGAGTGGTGTGCCGCTGAGTGGCCGGGCACGTGGCGAGACGTTGGTCTTTGTTCCAATATCACTCTGTTGGAATTGTTCCCCATTATTGTGGCCATTAATTTATGGGGCCCCAGTTTGCAAAACAAAAGGATCTGCTTTGTCACTGACAACATGTCTGTGGTTTATTGTGTTAATTCTCTAACATCTTCTTCTCTTACAGTCCTCTCATTACTGCGCCACCTTGTCCTGCGTTGCTTGGAGTTTAATGTTTGGTTTCGGGCCTGTCATGTGCCTGGGGTTGACAACTCGTTGGCTGATGCTCTTTCTTGCTTCCGTTGGCAGGACTTCAGGACTCTCTTGCCGGGGGCAATTCCAGAGAGTTTACCTTGCCCGCCGATGCTGTGGGAGTTACCGATCCTCGATTGATGGCGATGATACGTACTTCAGTTGCTCCTGCAACTTGGTCGGCATATGGTAAGGCCTGGGCAGAATGGTGGGCGGTGGCGCTTGACTCCGAGGGGGCTACATTGCCAGCTGCATGCTTTGAGGTGACAGTGTTATCTGTTGAGACTCCGCGCGAGAGGTTTTTTCAGCTTTAACAGCGCAGCGACGGCTATGGGGTGTAGGTTTCCATCTTAGACTGCGGGGTTGGACGGCTGTCACACAGAATTTCATGATTAGACAGGCTATGAAAGGATGGCATAAGGAACATGTCCGGCGTTAATGTCGCCGCCCTGTGTCGTATTCTTTGTTGTTGCGCATTTGCCAGGTCCTCCCCTCGGTTTGTTTATCCCCGTATGAGGGGTTATTATTTAGGTCAGCTTTTTGCTTAGCCTTTTTCGCAGCGCTACGGATCAGTGAGCTGGTATCCCCTTCTGTCCCACGACTAGGAGGTTTAGGCGTTAGTCATGTTTTCCTCAATGATTCTGCCCTTAGGGTTTTGATCCGGCGATCAAAAACTGATAGGGCGCGTAGCTCCCTTTGAATAAGATCGGCGGCCCAGCTTGCCCCCATACTGCTGTTTCCCAGTTTTTAGCGGCCCACGCACCAGGCCCCCCCTTTTTGGTGCATGCCAATAGCACCCCCCTTACCCGTTTCCAATTTCGGTAAATTTTTCGCCGTTGCTTTCTTGCGCTTCAGTTGCCAGTTGCTGAATTTGGAACGCATTCTTTTAGGATAGGGGCGGCCACCGAGGCGGCTCGCGCTGACCTCCCTGAGGCTGATGTTCAGAGAATCGGCAGGTGGAAATCGGCCTGCTTTGCTTCTTATGTTCGTCCTCATTTACTGATTTGATTTTTCATAGGTCCGGCACAGCCCACCGTGTGTTTTATCGGTCACTCCTATATCTTCTGGGCAGGCCAGCAAGCGGAAGGTCGCCCGGGTGTCCGCTGCCTCGGGTTTAGGAACATCCAAGTCCGCTGGAGGGGAATCCGGGGTTTACGTTGGTCGCAAGTCCTTCCGGAAGCAGTGGAACTAAGCCATTCTGCGCGTTCTCCGGTGGTTTTAGTGGTGCATGCAGGGGGCAATGACCTTTGCCTACTAAAGATTGCCGAATGAATCACCTTAATTAGAGCGGATTTATAGAGACTCCCTACTTTCTTTCAGGAAGCAGCATTGGTGTGGTCGGAGATTATTCCTCGGGTTACTTGGCAGGGAGCGAGGGATTCCTCTGCGATTGAACGAGCTAGGCGTACGGTGAACAACCGTATTTCTCGGTTTGTGCGCTCAAGAGCGGGTGTGGTTGTTAGGCATCGCCAGTTAGAGGGCGATAACGAGCGCCTGATGCGGCCAGATGGTGTACATTTAAATGAGATAGGGCTGGATATTTTCCTATCGGGTTTGCAGGACGGTGTGGAACAGGCTTTGTTTTTGTTGGGTGGGGGTCGGAGCACCGTGTAGGAGTACACGGGCTCCTCAGTGGAGGTCGGTTATCTAAATCCTGACGGCAGAAGAAGGCGGACTTGCCCACAGAGGGAGTCTGTGGGGCATACCGCTTTTTGAGACCCAGAGTTGTTATGGTGGTTTGGAGATAAAAAGTAAAAGCTGGTTAATAACAAATAATTATTAATAAAGCTGCGACCGACTCTCACCCAACATTTATTGTGTCCGGTTGTGTTTTTCCTAGCTGCTAAGGGATCAAGATGGGGTTATTAAGTCCATTTCTCGGCAGTCTAGTGGGCGCCGAGGGGTTAAATGATGGCGACCTGGACTGTCGAGAATTTTTGGGAGCTTCAGGGTTAAGTCAGTTAGCAGCATATAGTGGTGTTATCTGATAAGAGTGGGGGGTCAGGCAGAACAGGACAGAAAAGTTAGGGAGGTACTGCACTCCGATATCACCCTCCCCCCTGTTTTTTGATTGGTTGGGGAGTTGGTAGGGCCGGGGTGTTTATAAGGGGTTTAGGTACGGCTGCCTCTTCCTCTTAGGCACCGCGATTTACAGCTCCCCTCCCTCCCGCCCTGTTTGTTACGGTGTTATTGGTTGTTGACTGTTTTCTCAATGTTAATTTATAGGTATTCTTACTATCAAGTCACAGCAGAGGTCGGTTATCTAAATCATGACGGCAGAAGAAGGCGGACTTGCCCACAGAGGGAGTCTGTGGGGCATACCGCTTCTTGAGACCCAGAGTTGTTATGGTGGTTTGGAGATAAAAAGTAAAAGCTGGTTGATAACAAATAATTATTAATAAAGCTGTGACCGACTCTCACCCAACATTTATTGTGTCCAGTTGTGTTTTTCCTAGCTGCTAAGGGATCAAGGTGGGGTTATTAAGTCCATTTCTCGGCAGTCACACTAACACCCTGCACTGGAGCCTATCAGCTACACTATATCACTATCTAACCTACACTGACTATCTCCCTCTATCTGTTTTATATATATGAGCTAACTATCTAATGTAATCAGTGGCGGATCCAGGGGGGGGGCAACGGGGCAATTGCCCCCCCCCCCCCCCGAGCTGGTGGCGGGCGGCGGCGGCTGGGCACAGGCAGATGAGCACTTCCATTGTGGAAGCGCTCATCTCCAGTCATCTGTATCGCCGTCCTCAGGACAGCGATACAGATGCGTGCCTGTGCTGCGGTAGGGGAGGGAGAGGCGTGTCCCTTTCCCTTCCTCTGATAGGCTGCCGGCCTAGTGCCTGCAGCCTATCAGAGGCTGGCGCAGGCGGCGCGATTACGTCATCGCGCCGTCTGAGCCATACAGCGTGGGACACAGGCCAGAAGAGTCCTGCATTGCATTACTGACATGGAGGTAAGTATGTTTTTTTTATTATTTTTTATTATATACAATACTTTTACTGGCGGGGGCTGTTATTACTGGCGGGGGCTGTTATTACTGGCAAAGGGGGGGCTGTTATTACTGGCAAAGGGAGGGCTGTTATTACTGGCAAAGGGGGGCTGTTATTACTGGTACCTGGGGGCTATTACTGGCGGGGGCTGTTATTACTGGCAAAGGGGGGCTGTTATTACTGGGGGCTGTTATTACTGGCACAGAGGGGCTCTTATTACTGGGGGCTGTTATTACTGGCAAAGGGGGGCTGTTATTACTGGCACAGAAGGGCTGTTATTACTGGCAAAGGGGGGCTCTTATTACTGGGGGCTGTTATTACTGGCAAAGGGGGGCTGTTATTACTGGCACAGAGGGGCTGTTATTACTGGGGGCTGTTATTACTGACACAGAGGGGCTCTTATTACTTGCACAGAGGGGCTGTTATTACTGGGGGCTGTTATTACTGGCACAGAGGGGCTGTTATTACTAGGGGCTCTTATTACTGGGGGCTCTTATTACTGGCACAGAAGGGCTGTTATTACTGGGGGCTGTTATTACTGGCACAGGGGGGCTGTTATTACTGGCACAGAAGGGCTGTTATTACTGGGGTCTGTTATTACTGGCACAGGGGGTCTGTTATTACTGGGGGCTGCTATTACTGGCACAGGGGGGCTGCTATTACTGGCATGGGGGCTATTATTACTGGCACGGGGGGGGGGCTGTTAATACTGGCACATGATTGGGGGCACTATAGGGGCATCTACTGAGGCCACAAAGAAGGGGTATTTTATATGGGCTCTCTGTACAGTACAATTTTATACTGGGACACATTATGGTGGGTACTATGGGGAAGGGGGGAGAGGAGTACTATGGGGTCATCTACGGGGGGCACTAAGAAGGTTTTTATACTTGCAAATTATGGGGGACACTGAGGGCATCTACTGGAGCATTTTAGACTGGCACATTATGGGGGGCACTAGGAGGAAGGAGGGTGTGGAGCACTATGGGGTCATTTACTAGGGGCACTATATAGGGGTATTTTATACTGGCACATTATGGGGGCATTAGCTCAACTGGGGGCATTACAAGGGGGTATTTTTTGCACTGTCACATTATAAGGAAAATTATTTCTACTGGGGGGGGGGCATTATGGTGGGCTTTATTACTCCCCCATGGTATGACCCCCTAGTAGCAGCACCAGCCTCTCCCTGCTCTGCTATCCCTCTGCCCCTTCTCCAAATCCTTATTATGAAATATTTCTCATTAGGAAAAAACACAATATCAGCTCCGCCGAGCCCCCAGCCAAAGTGTGGAAGTGGCGTCCAAGATCCCCAAGGGCCAAGCCAAGTAACTGTAAGTTTTCATGTGAAATATGTTTGTTATACACATATAGCCTACACTGTGGAGTCCGTTCTATAAGCACCATTATTTTGTGGCGGCGGACAGAAAATAATCTGAAAGTGCCCCTCCCGAGACCAGGCTCTGGATCCGCCACTGAATGTAATTGACTCAGCAATGTGAATGACTCAGCAAAGCACAGAGCACAGCAATGTCACTGCTCTCTCTCTTAGATCTGCAAAAAAACAGCAGAAAATGGCTGAGTTTCTTTTATAGTAAGGGGTAGGCAACTTTCCTATTGGTTGCTAGGGATGTTGCTAAGCTCAGACAAAGATATTGCAGCCTTCTCATTGGCCCACAAGCAAGAAGCAGGGCGGGATCATAGGTTCAGATGAAAAAAAATCTTGAATATTCGCAATTACGAAGCTATAGCACTATACAGTATTCTAAATCTTTGCGAATTCTCGAAGTGCCGATATTCGCGATAAACATTTGTGATTAGAATATTCACGATCAACACTATAGTTTATAGAACATGTCCTCTTGCTTCAGTCTGCAGGGTGACAAGTAAATACAGGTGCAGTGACCGGACCAAGCTCAAGCACCAGTTTGTGCCTTGATGATTCTCCACATTGTCTATCGGAATGCGGCCAGATTTCCGCCGGACCCCATTATACTTAGTGGGGCCAGCGGACATTCCATCTGCATCCAGAGGTGTGAAACTAGCCTTAGGGAGGCAGTCTGGAGCTCGGAGTCCAGGTCCTGTTGTCACATTTACTGGAGACTAGAGGGGGAATATGCAATGTCACTGCATTTCACGGGACATAATGCTAATAAAATGCCCCTAAACGGAGCTGGAGAACAAAAAGGCTGAACGGTGATGTGAACGAAGCCTAATCAGTGTCTGTGAGGTAATAACTAGTGATGCGCTTCGGATGCTACATCTGAAGTCACTTTGTTCAAAACTTCGGATTAAGGCTAGGTCTACACGACAACATTTGTCGCACGACATTTTGTTGCACCAATGTTGCACGACAAAAATATATTGCGACTTGCATGCGACATTTTGTCGTGCGACATTTTTTGCTTAGTTTGTCGCGCGACAAACCACTAAGCTCAGTTTAAAAAGAGGAGCTCATGGGCACAAGAATGATGCCTGTCTCCAGTGTCAGTCCCTTTGCAAGTGTTATTTTAGGAAATGGAAAGTGGAGTTCTTTTGTCTTTGATTTTCTGTTCTTGTCTTCTGCATTATGAGGAAAGAAGAAGGATGCAGGCTTTGAAGGGACGTGCTTGGGTGCATCCTCTAAATTACCAGCGATTAAGTAAAGGCCATTTTGAGTTGCTTTTTTTGTATTTGCGCAGGTATCCTGATAAATTTAAAAACTATTATCGCATGAACATAACGGTTTTTGATTACTTACTGGATAATGTGCGTGTGCATTTGACACGCCAAGATACCAATATGAGGCGGGCTATTTCTCCTGAGGAGAGACTCAGTATTACTTTGAGGTATGTTGGTATCTATTTTATGAAGATTTATGCCTTTTTATTAAGAAATCTGATACAGTTTTTTTAAACCAACAGGTATTTAGCAACGGGAATGAGTTATTCCTCTTTACATTTTAAGTATTTGTGTGGAAAATCCACAGTTCCGGTAATAATAAAGGAAACCTGTGAGTCTATTTGGATGACCTTGAAAGATGAAGTGATGCCGGAGCCCACAGAAGCAATGTATTTGGACAAAGCAGCCGGATTTTTTCACAAAACAAATTTTCCAAATTGTTTGGGTGCCTTAGATGGGAAGCACATTAGACTTCAAAAGCCACCTTTAAGTGGTTCTCGTTTTTTTAATTTTAAGAAAAAAATTTCCATTGTTCTTCTGGCCCTGGTGGACAGCAACTACTGTTTTACAGTTATAGAAGTAGGGGGATATGGCAGCAGTAGTGACTCCAATCTTCTCAACCTATCAGCATTTGGAAGTCGACTGCAGGAAGGTTCCCTTCACATTCCACCAAATGCTGCTCTCCCAGGGACTTTGGAACCAGCAATGCCATATATTTTTGTTGGGGATGAGGCATTTGCTTTATCCCAACATATTATGCGCCCCTACCCTCAAAGAAATTTATCTCTTGTGAAGCGGGTATTTAATTATAGGCTAAGTCGAGCACGTAGGGTGGTGGAATGCGCTTTTGGGATCTTAGCAGCAAAATGGAGAATTTTTCACACAGCAATGAACGTTTCCGTTGATACTGCTGAGATTATAGTCAAATGTGCATGTGTATTGCATAATTTGGTTCGGCTGCATGATGAAAGGGTGGATTCTGACACGTTAACCAATCCATTCCCAGGATTAGTACATCAGCCTTACCATTCAACACGACAATCAATGTTGGTTAGAGAGCAATTTGCGGCCTATTTTATATCGCCTGAAGGCTCGGTACCCTGGCAGCTTGAATCCATTTAATAATTCATTGTTAGTAATTAATGTCATCTTGTGGGCTACTGGCACAATGTGTATGAGTGTGAAAAATTTTGCACAGACATTTCTTTTAATTGTCCAATGCATTTATTCCCAAGGGAGAAATGGTTAAACTATTCATAAATAACAAACATAATGTTGACAATTAAGCATTATGTTATCTGTCAACTAAGCACGACTTGTGCATTTTTTTTTAAAGTTAAATAAATAACGTTTTAGAAACATGACTTAGTTCAAAATGTCTCTTTAAAGGAATCCTGACATCACCATTATGCTGACCTCACTGAGGGCAGGTTAAAATACTGTCCAAAATGCAGATTTCAGCGGTGTGTCACTCATGAGCTAGATAAGTAAGTGGTTATCAAGAAAAAACCTCCGAATCATTGCAGGCCAGCCCAGACAAATAGTCCAGTCTACCTGAGAAGAGTCCTGATCATTCATAATCTCCTGCTCTCCCACCCTTCTGCTAATGATTGGCAGTTCTCTCCTAGGAAGAAAGCTAGAAGACTGTCAGTCATCAGCAGGTGGGCAGGAATTCATGAATAACCAGGACTCTTCTCAGGTGGCCGGGACTCTTTTCCAGGCCCAGTCTGCAATGATTGTGATGTTTGTTTTTGTCCCAGACTTACTTTTAGGAACCTAGAAATGCCATACGACAGAAATCAACACAGCTGTGTCAACTTTATGGTGGTGGTGGAATGGTCTGCATTAAGTTGATAACAGGTTCCCTTTCAACACATCCTTGACCTTGTGTTTACGGTTGTACTCTCTGGGTCATTGTTTTTTAAATATCTCGTTGCGTTCTGCATGTAAGAACAAATATGGTGCATCTAGTTTTGAACCTCTATTTAGAGCAATTACTTAAAGAGGACCTTTCATCTGGGTATAAATTGTGAACTAAGTATCATGATCTGTACAGCGTTGCACACGGATCACACTGTACTTAATATTATCCCTGGGCGACACTCGGTTCTCCCGCTATGTCCTCCGGTATGTTAGGTCACTTGTTTATAGTAGGCGGAGAGTGGCCTTGGTCTCCTGTGCGTCTCCTTCTCCCAGGCAGTAGCGCTGGCCAATTGCAGTGCAGAGCTCACAGCCTGGGATGTTTTTTTTGTCTCCCAGGCAGTGATCTCTGCGCTGCAATTGGCCAGCGATACAGCCTAGGAGAAGGAGAGGCCCAGGAGAACAAGGGCAGTCTCCTCCTACTATAACCAATCCCCCGAAGTCTCCTCATACTATAACCAAGGGACCAAACATTCCGGAGGGCATAGCAGGAGAACGGATCAGTGGCGCCCAGGGATAATAGTAAGTGCCGTGAGATCCCTGTGCGCAGCTTTATATCTCATGACACTTACTTCACAATGTTTTTGCAGATGAAAGATCCTCTTTAATTATTCCTACTCAAACTAAGGACTAACTTGCCAGCAAACTTTAACAAGAATGACGAGTGCTGTGAAGAAGTTGAGTGTTTTAACTAACTAGCTGTAAAGTAATAGCAATATTTTAAGTCATGCACTAGGTAGCAGGCCTTCCCCTGTATGAAACACTTCCATGCACACAATTGTATGCTGTGTCAGCCATTGAAATATTGCCATTAAATTACATAATGCAACACAAACCAACACTTTGACAACATTTCAAAGCATGGGATATGCAGGTAATGTCTTCTTATTTATTTTCTCTAATCAGAAAACTGTGCAAAATCTGGCTCAGGTGTGGTTCGAGCTGATGGTGTCCACAATTGGCCAAGCGATGAAGTGGAATGTGAGCCACCAGCTGTCGAGTGTGTGGATGAAGGACGGGTCTCTTGAGTTGTGGGTTGACTCCAAGGCTGGCTTGATTGCACAGATGTGTGTTGGTTGGGATTATGATGGATTGGCTCAAATTGCTGTGCTTGGCCAAATGTTTGCATGCTGGGTGGTGGAAGAATGGTGGATGTTTGTGGCATTGGGTTTGGTAATGGTGCTGAGTACTGTGCATGGTATGTAGAAAAATTGGCTAGGATATGGGTTACTCTGGAAGTTTTGAGCATATGTTGGTTGGTACATAGTTGGTAAATCATGATGTGTTTCGACATGCATCCATTTGATCTTTGGGTAGCTTTTTTAGGACAGTGTAGGCAAACATAGTAAAATGGTAGTTGGGGTCATCCATTAGTCCCCTGTGCTCATCGAGAAGTGAGGTTATCTGGCCTGAAAGTGGTATATTGGGCTCATTGGCTCGTCTCCTTCTTTCACGAGCAGAAGTTGTAGAACGGGCCTCTGTGGATCTTGATGTTTCTGCCTCAGCTGTTGACTCTGGTGGGGCATTTGAACTGTCCTGGTCAGGTTCTGGACCACTTGTTCTCTGTAGATTTCCGCTGGAACTGAAAATGACAGTAATCAGAAACCAAAAAGACTACGACACATGTCAGAGTTTGTGCTGTGATGTCCATCATTGATTGTGAGGCAAAAACAGGTGCAACTCCAAACATAAAACACTTGCATATCTTTACATGGCCCATGATTATATGTCTGTGCAGCCTCGACTCCCAGTTATTGCTCACAATCCCTGATATAAATCAACGGTTCATATTCCATCACATGTGATTAGGCCTCATGTACACGGCTGTGTTCCGTGGCCTAGAGCGGACCCTGGAAACCCGGCCGGGATTACTGCTGACAGCATGAGTGCACAATGTCATTGGTTGCTATGACACCTTGCGCTTCATGCAGCTGCTGCTGTACAGTAATACAGTAGTATAGTGCATTACTGTACAGCAGCGGCTGCATGAAGCGCACGGCCTCATAGCAACCAATGACACCGTGCACTCATGCTGTCAGCAGTAATCCCACCACAAATAGGACATCCAAATAAATACTATGTTCAATAATGTCAACACTAATTAACTTCTTGGTTCCAGTACTGGTCTCAAAAAATCAAGTTGCTCGAAAAATATATATTGCTTCCTCTTACAAGGTAAACTCCCACTTCTTCCATCATCTCTAATTTGCCGCAACTCCCGAGTGTAGCAGTCCTTTAAGGATCGCCATCGGGTTTGCACTGCATTCCCTATAGTTTGAGAAAGATGACAATATAAAGAACATGTAGTTTGTCTTGACATAACTATATATAGCAACAGGATGTCATTGATTGGGCCTTTACAGGGAGTGCAGAATTATTAGGCAAATGAGTATTTTGACCACATCATCCTCTTTATGCATGTTGTCTTACTCCAAGCTGTATAGGCTCGAAAGCCTACTACCAATTAAGCATATTAGGTGATGTGCATCTCTGTAATGAGAAGGGGTGTGGTCTAATGACATCAACACCCTATATCAGGTGTGCATAATTATTAGGCAACTTCCTTTCCTTTGGCAAAATGGGTCAAAAGAAGGACTTGACAGGCTCAGAAAAGTCAAAAATAGTGAGATATCTTGCAGTGGGATGCAGCACTCTTAAAATTGCAAAG